>NW_028159192.1:0-37816 GCF_964263955.1 Coregonus lavaretus
ACTCCATATTAATGGCCATGATATTGGAATGAGATGTTTGACGAGCACGTGTCCACATACTTTTGGTAATGTAGTGAATCATGGATACACACACACACACCATAACACTAAAGAACAGAAATAATACACAGAAATATATAGTAATGTATGGTAGGCAAGCTATTCCTCTGCCAGTAATAGGCCTTGACGGTAAAATATACATTTTCATATACTACCATTGTTAGTATTGATAGTATGCATCACCCTACCACTCCTTATATGGGTGAGAAGACCAGAAAGACATCCACAATAGTGATGTATATGACTGCTACTCCTTTAAAAACGGGTGAGAAGACCAGAAAGACATCCACAATAGTGATGTAATACGACTGCTACTCCTTTAAAAACGGGTGAGAAGACCAGAAAGACATCCACAATAGTGATGTATACGACTGCTACTCCTTTAAAAACGGGTGAGAAGACCAGAAAGACATCCACAATAGTGATGTATACGACTGCTACTCCTTTAAAAACGGGTGAGAAGACCAGAAAGACATCCACAATAGTGATGTATACGACTGCTACTCCTTTAAAAACAGGTGAGAAGACCAGAAAGACATCCACAATAGTGATGTATACGACTGCTACTCCTTTAAAAATGGGTGAGAAGACCAGAAAGACATCCACAATAGTGATGTATACGACTGCTACTCCTTTAAATGGGTGAGAAGACCAGAAAGACATCCACAATAGTGATGTATACGACTGCTACTCCTTTAAATGGGTGAGAAGACCAGAAAGACATCCACAATAGTGATGTATACGACTGCTACTCCTTTAAATGGGTGAGAAGACCAGAAAGACATCCGCAATAGTGACGTATACGACTGCTACTCCTTTAAATGGGTGAGAAGACCAGAAAGACATCCACAATAGTGATGTATACGACTACTACTCCTTTAAATGGGTGACAAGACCAGAAAGACATCCACAATAGTGATGTATACGACTGCTACTCCTTCAAATGGGTGAGAAGACCAGAAAGACATCCACAATAGTGATGTATACGACTGCTACTCCTTTAAACGGGTGAGAAGACCAGAAAGACATCCACAATAGTGATGTATACGACTGCTACTCCTTTAAATGGCAAGGTAGATCTCACCACGGGTACTAGCCTATAGAAGGCCTATAGTATCCATACGAAACCCAGACAGAATAAGACCATGATTTGGGGCATTTTCACGACATTTCATCCATAGAATGGTCCTTTGAAGGAACAATTGGTTGACATTTGAATCTAAAAGCATAATTGAGAAATAATTAATCAAAGTTGGCATATTTATGAGATTTTGGCCTTACCCAGGCCTCCTTTAAGACTCGGTAATGTTTCATCTGTAGGTGCTATAAAATAATTGGTGTCATATGAAGGTTTACACTTGCTCTGTAACATGAGTAGTATGTTGATTTAGAAAACTTTTTTTTTTTTTTACATGAATTTATTAATATTGAAAAATATAAACATGAATATAGAAAATATAAAAATGATATGGCACCTTTTTCAATATATTGTTTAACATAATATACTGTACGAGCATATTAAATTCCCAGAGTGGGATCTCTGCTACTTTTAGAGTTATGATCCAATTAGTAAGCATTACCAAACATAGTGAATGTGAAAATGGATTCAAAATGGTCGCCCTCTGCTGGTGATTTGCAGGATGTGCAATGATACAAGAAAAAAAAGGAGGGCTGTGATTAGTTACATTGCCTGCTGTTCCAATTTCTCTGTATAAAATGGGTCATAACATAAAAACTAGCAGAGATCCTACTCTGGAACTTTGATATGCCTGTACAGTATGTTTTTTTTTATACAAATCTCTAATATATGTCAACAATCCTTCCTCCAAAGGACCAGGGTCTAAATCTAACTGATTTGTCTACTAGCCACTGTGGCAGGTAGATACAAAAAAAATATCTACCAGCCACTCAGATTTTTTACCAGCCAAAATATTTTTTTTGCATTAATTACATAAAAAATTACAAAACGGATGAGCATGCTTAGTAATGTTTCTAAAACAAGGAATGTATTACTAGTAAGAAGTAATGTGGTATATTTAAGCAATAAGGCCCGAGGGGGTGTGGTATATGGCCAATATACCATGGCTAAGGGCTGTTCTTAAGCATGACGTAACGCGGAGTGCCTGGATATAGCCCTTAGCAGTGGTATATTGGCCATATACCACAAACCCCTGAGGTGCCTTAATGCTATTATAAAACTGGTCACCAACGTAATTAGAAGAGTAAAAAGTAATGTTTTGTCATACCCGTGGTATATGGTCTGATATACCACAGATTTCAGCCAATCAGCATTCAGGGCTCGAATCACCCAGATTATAATGCTCGCTGACTAGTAGAGGCCGATGACGTCTCTCTCTTCACTAGCAGTGGAACAAAAACCTAACTTGAGAACAAAAACATTTCAATATCCAAGAAACCCGAGGATAAACACTCAC
The DNA here is from genome assembly GCF_964263955.1 of Coregonus lavaretus. NCBI lineage: Eukaryota > Metazoa > Chordata > Actinopteri > Salmoniformes > Salmonidae > Coregonus > Coregonus lavaretus. Next base: position 2,496 of record NW_028159192.1, read on the forward strand.
GTTAGTAGCTAAACCAACTCTCAATGCTTCTTAAAACAAATCTTTCAGCATTCACTCACAGTGCCCCAGCCAGGTTGTGTTGATACGCAAGGTGGGATACAACCTTAGGATCCGCAGAAATACAGCTACTGCAGCATTTATTTTGCTATAAATCACAACTCGCATATACTTAAATCTTGACAATTTTTATGAAATGCTCGAGTGTGAATTAGACATTCTTGCCAAAATTGACCTGCATTTGGCGGGTGTTAATTTTAGGTCCTGCAAAGGACCATTCGATATTTCCGTGAAAATCCCCCCAAATCATGGTCTTTTTTTGTCCTGGTTTCATATAAAATCCCTCAGATAGTAATGGATCTTACTGCTACTGCTTAAAATGGCGAGGAGGAGGGAGATTCTCATCTCATCTGGTCTCCTGGGCCCTGTGACTGTGCACACATTACTATTTCTCATTTAATATGTCACACACAATTAAAACACGCCTGTAGATTCCTACTGCACAAAGACCCCCCTCCGTCCCCTCCTCTCTCCCTCCCCGCTGACAGTCTCTCGTCCTCCCCCAGTCTCTCTTCACAGGCTATATTCCCAGAGAAGGTCAAACACACGCACAAACAAACACTTTCATCGTGTTAATCTCTGAGACAGCAGAAGCTTGTGACATGTAACCCAGCACCAGATAGACAAAGACAACCAGGGCATAAAATGAACAGCCAAATGCGGTTATGATTTGTTTCATAGCATCGTACAAAGAAATCGGAATCCTATATCCCACCTCGCGCTGCGGCACTACCTGGCAGGGGAGCTGCGTGGAAGTTTAAAGGGATATGTCAGGATTTTGGCAATTCTACTTCCCCAGAGTCAGATGAACTCGTGGGTACCATCTTTATGTCTCTGCGTCCAGAATAAAGGAAGTTTCGAGGTAGTTTCGCCAGCCAATGCTAACTAACATTCGTGCAATGACTGGAAGTCTACGGTATCTGCTACTAGCAGTTGCTGAATAAAGTTGACATTCATAAATCATACAACGTATACTGAACAAAAACATAAACGTAACATGTAAAGTGTTGTTCCCATGTTTCATGAGCTGAAATAAAAGATCCCAGAAATGTTCCATATGCACAAAAAAGCTTATTTCTCAAAAGAAAAAAGAAAAAAATTCACAAATTTGTTAACATCCCTTTCAGTGAGCATTTCTCCTTTGCCAAGATAATCCATCCACCTGACAGGAGTGGCATATCAAGTAGCTGATAAAACAGCATGATCATTACACAGGTGCACCTTGTGCTGGGGACAATAAAAGGCCACTAAAATGTGCAGTTTTGTCACACAACACAATGCCACAGATGTTTTGAGGGAGCGTGCAATTGGCATGCTGACTGCAGGAATGTCCACCAGAGCTGTTGCCAGAGAATGATATGTTAATCTCTACCATAAGCCGCCTCCAACGTCGTCTTAGAGAATTTGGCAATACATCCAACCGGCCTCACAACCGCAGACCACGTGTAACCACGCCAGCCCAGGACCTCCACATCCGGCTTCTTCACCTGCGGGATCGTCTGAGAACAGCCATCCAAACAGCTGATGACACTGAGGAGCATTTCTGTCTGTAATAAGCCCTTTTGTGGGGACAAACTCATTCTGATTGGCTGGGCCTGGCTCCCCAGTGGGTGGGACTATGCCCTCCCAGGCCCACACATGGCTCCGCCTCTGCCCAGTCATGTGAAGTCCATAGATTAGGGCCTAATGAATTTATTTTAATTTACTGATTTCCTTATATGAACTGTAACTTAGTAAAATCATTGAAATTGTCTCAGAGGAGCTGAAATGGTCAAACCACACGTACACCGTGGTGAAGAAGGCACAACAACGACTCTTCAACCTCAGGAGGCTGAAGAAATTCGGCCTGTCCCAGAGGGCCCTCAGTGCTCTCCAGGAGCACCGTCGAGAGCATACTGTCGGGCTGCATCACAGCCTGGTACGGCAACTCCACCGCCGCGGACCACAAGGCACCACTGGGTGCACACTACCTGCCCTCCAGGACACCTACAACACCAGGTTGTTGCAGGAAGGCCATGAAGATCATCAGGGACCTCAGCAGCTGAGCCACGGCCTGTTCTCTCCGCTTGCGTCACTCAAACGCGGGCAGTACAGGAGCATCATGGGTAAAACTATCAGACTGGCCTGTAGCTTCTACCCCCAGACCCTCAGGCTGCTGAATAGACACCACTAGTCAGCTACCTGCTCCCCCTTTGGACATTTGATTTGTCTCCCCCTCCCCCCCCTCAACGGACGTCTATCCTGCCCACACCCCAATGGACATCTATCCTGCTGAATAGACACCACTAATCCCCCCCCCAATGTCAGCTCAGAGAGGAGGAACCACACACATACACGTGTACACACACACACACACACACACACACACAAAGCAGGGTAATGACTTTGTGCTCTGACAGCTGACACAGTGAGAACCATGATGAGAAACTACAACTCATCCAGTGGACCAGATGGATTACTAGTCAATGTTGTAAATCCACACACAAATCTGCCTTGAAGGGTGATTTTCACAGTATTATATGTAATAATATACGTATTAGCCTTTATATTACATACATATTAGACTATTTTACAGTCTTATACTACATAGTGCTTACATTCAATTTCCTCATTTAAATATAGCTCCTCTACGCCTCCAAATAAAATGATTCATCAAGCCATTAGTAGCCTCCACTTGTCCCCAGTCGAGAGATGGCTGAGAGAGCCTCCTGGTGGTTGGAGTGGGACCACCCCTCATTCCATTCCAAATAGCATTTTGTACATAGGTCACAGGTGTCTCACGTTAGATAGCGCGACAACCACGTCTGCACTGCACTGAGGTTGTAGTAGAGGAGATGGTAGGACAGATCAGCAGGTTGGTTGTAGTAGAGGAGATGGTAGGACAGATCAGCAGGTTGGTTGTAGTAGTAGAGATGGTAGGACAGACCAGCAGGTTGGTTGTAATAGAGGAGATGGTAGGACAGACCAGCAGGTTGGTTGTAGTAGAGGAGATGGTAGGACAGACCAGCAGGTTGGTTGTAGTAGAGGAGATGGTAGGACAGACCAGCAGGTTGGTTGTAGTAGTAGAGATGGTAGGACAGACCAGCAGGTTGGTTGTAATAGAGGAGATAGTAGGACAGATCAGCAGGTTGGTTGTAGTAGTAGAGATGGTAGGACAGACCAGCAGGTTGGTTGTAATAGAGGAGATGGTAGGACAGACCAGCAGGTTGGTTGTAGTAGAGGAGATGGTAGGACAGACCAGCAGGTTGGTTGTAGTAGTAGAGATGGTAGGACAGACCAGCAGGTTGGTTGTAATAGAGGAGATGGTAGGACAGATCAGCAGGTTGGTTGTAATAGAGGAGATGGTAGGACAGACCAGCAGGTTGGTTGTAGTAGAGGAGATGGTAGGACAGACCAGCAGGTTGGTTGTAGTAGAGGAGATGGTAGGACAGACCAGCAGGTTGGTTGTAATAGAGATGGTAGGACAGATCAGCAGGTTGGTTGTAGTAGAGGAGATGGTAGGACAGATCAGCAGGTTGGTTATAGTAGAGGAGACGGTAGGACAGATCAGCAGGTTGGTTGTAGTAGAGGAGAAGGTAGGACAGATCAGCAGGTTGGTTATAGTAGAGGAGATGGTAGGACAGATCAGCAGGTTGGTTGTAGTAGTAGAGATGGTAGGACAGACCAGCAGGTTGGTTGTAATAGAGATGGTAGGACAGATCAGCAGGTTGGTTGTAGTAGAGGAGATGGTAGGACAGATCAGCAGGTTGGTTATAGTAGAGGAGATGGTAGGACAGACCAGCAGGTTGGTTGTAGTAGAGGAGATGGTAGGACAGATCAGCAGGTTGGTTGTAATAGAGGAGATGGTAGGACAGATCAGCAGGTTGGTTGTAGTAGTAGAGATGGTAGGACAGACCAGCAGGTTGGTTGTAATAGAGATGGTAGGACAGATCAGCAGGTTGGTTGTAGTAGAGGAGATGGTAGGACAGATCAGCAGGTTGGTTGTAATAGAGGAGATGGTAGGACAGATCAGCAGGTTGGTTGTAGTAGAGGAGATGGTAGGACAGATCAGCAGGTTGGTTGTAATAGAGGAGATGGTAGGACAGACCAGCAGGTTGGTTGTAGTAGAGGAGATGGTAGGACAGATCAGCAGGTTGGTTGTAGTAGAGGAGATGGTAGGACAGATCAGCAGGTTGGTTGTAGTAGATGAGATGGTAGGACAGACCAGCAGGTTGGTTGTAGTAGAGGAGATGGTAGGACAGATCAGCAGGTTGGTTGTAGTAGAGGAGATGGTAGGACAGACCAGCAGGTAGCCTGAATAGACAGCCAGGTCAGGGGTCAGTCCGGTCACACACACACAAGAGTCTCAGAGGTTTCAGTTATATACAGGTAACCTCTGGACACAACACAGAACTACCACAAAACAGCAACAATCTCTGTCAGGAGCTGGCTGGATTAAACACCTTACATCAGCAATAGATAACCATCACAGAGCAGAGGCCATCTTCTACCGGTTCTGTTCTGCTCACCGATTGGCTTCAGTGGGTAGCGCTGCAGCAGGACTCCCAGTACCTCACTTACACACACACACACACACACACACACACACACACACACGCTCACCGTCAGATCGATTCAGTGTGCAGCTGCAGGACTCCCAGTCCGAGACTCCTCCTCCAGGCTACAACAACGCTCCTCTCTCTCTCCATCACTGGAACCATTTTATCCATCATCCATTACTTCACACACAGGAGGAAGGGACAGAGCAGGGGGAGGAAGCGACAGAGCAGGGGGAGGAGCAGGGGGAGGAAGGGACAGAGCAGGGGGAGGAGTAGGGGGAGGAAGGGACAGAGCAGGGGGAGGAGCAGGGGGAGGAAGGGACAGAGCAGGGGGAGGAGTAGGGGGAGGGGTAGGGGGAGGTAGGGACAGAGCAGGGGGAGGAGTAGGGGGAGGAGTAGGGGGAGGAAGGGACAGAGCAGGGGGAGGAGTAGGGGGAGGAAGGGACAGAGCAGGGGGAGGAGTAGGGGGAGGAGTAGGGGGAGGAAGGGACAGAGCAGGGGGAGGAGTAGGGGGAGGAGTAGGGGGAGGAAGGGACAGAGCAGGGGGAGGAGTAGGGGGAGGAAGGGACAGAGCAGGGGGAGGAGCAGGGGGAGGAGTAGGGGGAGGAAGGGGAGGAGGAAGGGGAGGAGTAGGGGGAGGAAGGGACAGAGCAGGAGGAGGAGCAGGGGGAGGAAGGGACAGAGCAGGGGGAGGAGTAGGGGGAGGAGTAGGGGGAGGTAGGGACAGAGCAGGGGGAGGAGTAGGGGGAGGAAGGGACAGAGCAGGGGGAGGAGTAGGGGGAGGAAGGGACAGAGCAGGGGGAGGAGTAGGGGGGAGGAAGGGACAGAGCAGGGGGAGGAAGGGACAGAGCAGGGGGAGGAGTAGGGGGAGGAAGGGACAGAGCAGGGGGAGGGGTAGGGGGAGGAAGGGACAGAGCAGGGGGAGGAGTAGGGGGAGGAGTAGGGGGAGGAAGGGACAGAGCAGGGGGAGGAGTAGGGGGAGGAAGGGACAGAGCAGGGGGAGGAGTAGGGGGAGGAAGGGACAGAGCAGGGGGAGGAAGGGACAGAGCAGGGGGAGGAAGGGACAGAGCAGGGGGAGGAGTAGGGGGAGGGAGGGACAGAGCAGGGGGAGGAGTAGGGGGAGGAAGGGACAGAGCAGGGGGAGGAGCAGGGGAAGGAAGGGACAGAGCAGGGGGAGGAGTAGGGGGAGGAAGGGACAGTGCAGGGGGAGGAGTAGGGGGAGGAGTAGGGGGAGGAGTAGGGGGAGGAAGGGGAGGAGTAGGGGGAGGAGTGGCGGGAGGAAGGGACAGAGCAGGGGGAGGAGTAGGGGGAGGAAGGGACAGAGCAGGGGGAGGAGCAGGGGGAGGAAGGGACAGAGCAGGGGGAGGAGTAGGGGGAGGAAGGGACAGAGCATGGGGAGGAAGGGACAGAGCAGGGGGAGGAGTAGGGGGAGGAGTAGGGGGAGGAAGGGACAGAGTAGGGGGAGGAGTAGGGGGAGGAAGGGACAGAGCAGGGGGAGGAGTAGGGGGAGGAAGGGACAGAGTAGGGGGAGGAGTAGGGGGAGGAAGGGACAGAGCAGGGGGAGGAGTAGGGGGAGGAAGGGACAGAGCAGGGGGAGGAGCAGGGGGAGGTAGGGACAGAGCAGGGGGAGGAGTAGGGGGAGGAAGGGACAGAGCAGGGGGAGGAGTAGGGGGAGGAAGGGACAGAGCAGGGGGAGGAGTAGGGGGAGGAAGGGACAGAGCAGGGGGACGAGTAGGGGGAGGAAGGGACAGAGCAGGGGGACGAGTAGGGGGAGGAAGGGACAGAGCAGGGGGACGAGTAGGGGGAGGAAGGGACAGAGCAGGGGGAGGAGTAGGGGGAGGAAGGGACAGAGCAGGGGGAGGAGTAGGGGGAGGAAGGGACAGAGCAGGGGGAGGAGTAGGGGGAGGAGTAGGGGGAGGAAGGGACAGAGCAGGGGGAGGAGTAGGGGGAGGAAGGGACAGAGCAGGGGGAGGAGTAGGGGGAGGAAGGGACAGAGCAGGGGGAGGTAGGGACAGAGCAGGGGGAGGAGTAGGGGGAGGAGTAGGGGGAGGAAGGGGAGGAGTAGGGGGAGGAGTAGGGGGAGGAAGGGACAGAGCAGGGGGAGGAGTAGGGGGAGGAAGGGACAGAGCAGGGGGAGGAGTAGGGGGGAGGAAGGGACAGAGCAGGGGGAGGAAGGGACAGAGCAGGGGGAGGAGTAGGGGGAGGAAGGGACAGAGCAGGGGGAGGAGTAGGGGGAGGAAGGGACAGAGCAGGGGGAGGAGTAGGGGGAGGACTGGTGGTGAGGGAGTGGTGGTGAGGGGAAAACCTGGTGGTGAGGGGGTGGTGGTGAGGGGGAAGCCTGGTGGTGAGGGGGAAGCCTGGTGGTGAGGGGGTGGTGGTGAGGGGGAAGCCTGGTGGTGAGGGGGTGGTGGTGAGGGGGAAGCCTGGTGGTGAGGGGGTGGTGGTGAGGGGGTAACCTGGTGGTGAGGGGGAGGTGGTGAGGGGGAAGCCTGGTGGTGACGGGGGTGGTGGTGAGGGGGTAACCTGGTGGTGAGGGGGTGGTGGTGAGGGGGTAACCTGGTGGTGAGGGGGAAGCCTGGTGGTGAGGGGGTGGTGGTGAGGGGCACCTGGTGGTGAGGGGGTGGTGGTGGTGAGGGGGAAGCCTGTAACGTTGCTGTAGTCAGACTCCGTTCTCATCCTCCCTCTCTCCTTCTGTTAATTAGCGTTTCTGTTGCTTCATTTTGGAGCGAGGGGGAGAGAGAGCGCGAGAGGGGGGAGAGGAGAGCGAGAGAGTGGAACGAGAGGGTAGAGAGAGGAGAGGTAGAGAGAGAGGAAATAGCGAGAGAGAGGGGAAGACAGGAACTTGGGAATAAAGGGTTGATTGAATGGAGGAGAGAAGAGGATTCTCTCCTCCATTCACTCCCCCCCTCTCTCTCTCTCCGCTTTATTAACGCCAGATCCTGCTGGTTAACAGTCACGCAGCAAACAGACATTTCAAATCATTACAAGAAAACTGTTAGCCAGAACACAAAGGCTCTTTTCTTTTCAACAACAAACCTCCTTTGTTTTGCAGCAAGGCACTGGCAGAGCTACATCCGTTACACTAGCTAGATGTGCCATTTTATGATTGTGTAGTGTTACAAAAGGATCGTTCCACCTCAAAAAGCAAAAAGAGGATTTCGGCACCCACCATCTCAGATTGTGCTGAAATTGTTTCTGTAGTTAGAAATTGACATGATTAGCATTCCTGAAACATTATTTTGTTTAAATATATTTATATCTCTGAGAAATTAAGCTTATTGACTGCACCGAAATTGGCTATTTTAATTTATTGCATTCATAGGATTGTTCATAAATATAATATCTAACATCCGATTTTGGACCATAATTCTTCCTAATAATGTAAGCCATGAGGAATCCAATACAATGATCCAAAGCCACTCCCGGACCCCCCACACCAAGCCCACCCCAGCAATCAGTATACAGTATCAGTCTGACAAGTAGTATGGAGCTGCGGCTTGGAGTAGTGCTTCCCCATACTATGTAATGTATTCCCTGTGAATCTGGTGATGGATTTTTTCCCCCCCGTTCAGAGAAATTAGCCATTGAAGTCGCTTGCATTATTTGCCATAAATTAGTGTGAAAGTACCAGGTTTTGCCCACTAGATGCCGCTGTTCCTACTACCACCACCACCACAGCGATACTCCCAAGCCGCAGTTCCATACTACTTGTCAGAGGTGGTCCTCTGTAGCTCAGCTGGTAGTGCGCGGCGCTTTGAACGCCAAGGTAGTGGGTTCGATCCCCGGGACCAACCATACACAAAAAAATGTATGCACGCATGACTGTAAGTCGCTTTGGATAAAAGCGTCTGCTAAATGGCATATTATTATTATTACATAGAGAACTGACACTGGTTGTTGGGTGGGATTGGCATAGGGTGTGGGGGGTGTCCGTAGGTGGCTTTTGATAATTGTATTTGATTCAATGGTAGGAAGAAGTTTGGTTCAAATCGAATGTTGACTACTATATTTATTGAATAATGTGAATCCTAAAATGTTAAAAAGGGCCAATTCAGGTGCAATCAATTAGCTTAATTTCTCAGAGATCAAATTAAAATTTCAACATAATAATGTTGCATGAAAGCCAATCATATCTGTCTCTAACTACTGAAACTATTTCAGAACAATCTGAGATGGTGGGTGTCGTGGCTTGCTGAAATGACATGGAACGACTGAAGCGTTAGATAAACACAGGCAGGCACACACACACACACACACACACACAGAGAGACACACACGCACGCACGCACGCACGCACGCACACACACACGTCAAGCCTTTGTTAATGATTACGCACTACTGAAGAAGCATTAGAAACACACAAGACAGAGGCATTTCAGCTCAGTCAAACTTAGCACTTCAAACCATTTACTGGAGATCTCTGCCCCCGAGGCAACAGCAAACATCATGGATGTCACGTCAGCTTTTCTAATTACAACCTTGATAAAATATATATATGTATATGTCCCAAATGGAACACTATTCGTTATAAAGTGCACTACTTTTGACCTGAGCCCTGGTCAAAAGTAGTGCACTACATAGGGAATAGGCTTCCATTTTGGACACATCTCTGTCGCACCACATAACAGATTGGGATTAAATAGGGTTCTTTAATTTAAAAGAGCATCTTAAATATGGCTTCATTGGTAAGAATTATACTAGGATAAATACAAAATGTCCCCTCTTCTGGTTAAAATGAAAAATCACAGAGTAAGCTAACAGACAACGGCCATAATAGTACATAATGTAGCTACACTCCTGAAAAGCCTGGGTCAAGAACATGTTAAGACCACAATAAAATTAGAGAGAGAAATATCTCATTTGTCATGAATTGATGATATGGATTGAAACGATGTCACCCGATTGATTCACGCATCCACAGTGGAATAACATTTAAAACAGTCGTCTGAGAGGCAACAGCTCAAACTGCATCGGATTCAACCAACCGCTTAAAAGCACTGCTTTCATTTCTTCAAATCAATAACTGCGTTGACTTGGACTGTAATGCCTTCCTGTCTTCTCTTCTGGCTGGATAATGTTTCTTTCATGAGCAGAGCAGCTTAGTGGTTAGAGTGTGTGTGTGTGTGTGTGTGTGTGTGTGTGTGTGTGTGTGTGTGTGTGTGTGTGTGTGTGTGTGTGTGTGTGTGTGTGTGTGGCTAGCCCAGTGCTGGTGGTGATATTACAGCTATACAGCACTTAACCAAATCCCTGGTGGGATCAGTGAGAATGGTTGGCGTAAAGAATCCTTAGTATGGCCCATCTGGTCGCTGGCAGAATGGGGAGGGGTGTTTCCCAGTGTTTCCTAATAGTCTTTTGTGGAGCAAATATCAAAGTGTTGCCATAACATTCTAGTCTGGTTGCAACAGCAATCACCTTGAGGTTTTAAGTAGTGATAGAAACACACTGACTGACCAGGTGAAAGCTATGATCCCTTATTGATGTCACTTGTTAAATCCACTTCAAAATCAGTGTAGATGAAGGGGCGGCAGGTAGCTTAGTGGTTAAGAGCGTAGTGCCAGTAACCGAAAGGTCGCTGGTTCTAATCCCCGAGCCGACTAGGTGAAAAATCTGTCGATGTGCCCTTGAGCAAGGCCCTTAACCCTAATTGCTCCTGTAAGTCGCTCTGGATAAGAGCGTCTGCTAAATGACTAAAATGTAAATGTAAAATGTAAGGGGAGGAGACAGGTTAAAGAAGGATTTTTAAGCCTTGAGACAATTGAGACATGGATTGTGTATGTGCGCCATTCAGCAGGTGAATGGGCAAGACAGAATATGTAAGTGCCTTTGAACGGGGTATGGTAGTAGGTGCCAGGGCTCACAGGTTTGATTGTGTCAACAATGTGTTCCTAATGTTTTGTAGACTCAGTGTAGAATTAGCCTACTGGAAGCAGAAAACGACCTTTGTGGTTAGGAGCTACCGAGTTATTCATAGAAATAAAATGACTAGATCAGAGGAAGCCCAATAGTAGCTAGCTAGATTAGCCTGGTTAAACCAGACTGAATGCCTCTCACCATTTACCAGGCTATAGCTACATAGCTTCAATAATAAAGCTGTGCTTTCTAAAACTAGTCAGAAATAGAATTACTAGATTGGGGAAAGCCCAATAGTAGCCCAATTATATTTCTATGGCGCTAGCTAGATAGCTTCGATAGAGCCATTCATACTGCATTCTGAATCTACTCTTGGAAAATTAAATCGACTGGCGTATAAAACCAATATCATCTTCCTCGTGATTTATATCTGATAATCATTGGGATTTTAATGTGAACAAGGACGGGGGGGGTTTCCTCTCATTTTAGTGCTATTTAACCCTATTAATTAGTTTAGACCCCTATCATTTGACCAGCTTTACTCTACACAATGTTCAGGTATAAAAAGGGATTAAGAACATATCTAAAAAGGATAAATATATAAATGGGTAAATTTCTAAAACGTTAAATGTACTTTACATCTAAAGGGAACTTTACCAACTAATATAAAGCGTCCCTATGCGAAACAGACTCTTGCTAGGTCTAAATGTTGCAGTGCTTTAAGTGCATTCCGTTTCATTTCAGTGACAGGATAGTGATATGCTGAGCTATCTGTCGAGCAAACACGTTTTTCTTGTCAGAGCGGTAGCAGAGTAAGCCTCTTTACTGAGTGGAGTAGAGCTGCCCTGCACAACAACAGCTTGAGGAGACAGATCTATTACCAATTGATCCATTAGATAGCACTGCTGTGCTTCACTAAAAAAAGTTTCCATCCAGTTTTTATGCGTCAGCGCTGATGGAAACATGAAGTTTCAGAACAATTTTATAAATGCTGATAGATTAAAAAAAATAATATTCGATATGGTGGGATCTTTTTGTGTCTGTAAAATTTATTATACGAGAAATGGCAGTGCAAACACCTTTATGCGCAAATATTGATAATAACCATCAACCTGAAGTAAACTTGGAGTCACACGATGACATGGTGTGTTGTCCTCCCACTACTGCAACAGTTTGTGTGACAAAACTAAAATCGGTAGAGTTGAAAATGCGATGGAAACACATTGAACTTAAATTCAAGTAAATTGTGTGCACTATGCCATCACGCACTGATTTTTATCCGAAACAAGTCCATTTGGTGGAAACGCCACTGGTGGGAAAATGCTGATATTTTTTTTATGCGGATTTTACAATATTCGCATGAAAATCTGTCACCAATTGGATAGAAACCTAGCTACTGTGGTATAAAACTATCCCACGCTCTAGTCGTTTAGCTACTGTGGTATGAAACTATCCCACGCTCTAGTCGTTTAGCTACTGTGGTATAAAACTATCCCACGCTCTAGTCGTTTAGCTACTGTGGTATGAAACTATCCCACGCTCTAGTCGTTTAGCTACTGTGGTATAAAACTATCCCACGCTCTAGTCGTTTAGCTACTGTGGTATGAAACTATCCCACGCTCTAGTCGTTTAGCTACTGTGGTATGAAACTATCCCACGCTCTAGTCGTTTAGCTACAGTGGTATGAAACTATCCCACACTCTAGTCGTTCAGCTACTGTGGTATGAAACTATCCCACGCTCTAGTAGTTTAGCTACAGTGGTATGAAACTATCCCACGCTCTAGTCGTTTAGCTACTGTGGTATGAAACTATCCCACGCTCTAGTCGTTTAGCTACAGTGGTATGAAACTATCCCACGCTCTAGTCGTTTAGCTACTGTGGTATAAAACTATCCCACGCTCTAGTCGTTTAGCTACAGTGGTATGAAACTATCCCACGCTCTAGTCGTTTAGCTACAGTGGTATGAAACTATCCCACGCTCTAGTCGTTTAGCTACTGTGGTATGAAACTATCCCACGCTCTAGTCGTTTAGCTACTGTGGTATGAAACTATCCCACGCTCTAGTCGTTTAGCTACTGTGGTATGAAACTATCCCACACTCTAGTCGTTTAGCTACTGTGGTATGAAACTATCCCACGCTCTAGTCGTTTAGCTACTGTGGTATGAAACTATCCCACGCTCTAGTCGTTTAGCTACTGTGTTCTCTCTCTCTCAAAAGGGAAATGGTTCAGTGGCAAATATCCACCTGATACACAGACCTCATTTACTGTCCAGGCAGACAACTGAAGAGGAAGAGGGTACAGACATGTGCTACGTCCCAAATGGCACCCTAACGTATTCCCTACAGTGCCTTCAGAAAGTATTCACACCCCTTGACTTTTTCAACATTTTGTTGTGTTACAGCCTGAATTTGAAATGGATTAAATTAAAAAAAACATTTGGATTTTTTGTCACTGGCCTACCCACAATACCGCATAATGTTCAAAGTGGAATTATGTTTTTAATTTAATAAAAAATTAAAAGCTGTATTGCCTTGAATCAATAAGTATTCAACCCCTTTGTTATGGCAAGCCTAAATACGTTCAGGAGTAGAAATGTGCATAACAAGTCACATAATGGACTTGCTGTGTGCAATAATAGTGTTTAACATGATTTCTGAATGACTACCTCATCTCTGTACCCAACACATACAATTATCTGTAAGGCCCCTCAGTCGAGCAATGAATTTAAAAGACTGATTTAACAACAAAGACCAGGGAGGTTTTCCAATGCCTCGCAAAGAACGGCACCTATTGGTAGATGGGTAAAAAAAAAAAAAAAAAAAAAAAAGCAGACATTGAATATCCCTTTGAGCATGGTGAAGTTTTTAATTACACTTTGGATGGCGTATCAATACATCCAGTTACTACAACGATACAGCAGCCCTTCCTAACTAAGTTGCCGGAGAGGAAGGAAACCGCTCAGGGATTTCACGAGGTGACTTTATAACAGTTACAAAACGTTCTCCCGAGTGGCGCAACGGTCTAAGGCACTGCATTGCAGTGCTAGAGGCGTCACTACAGATCCGGGTTTGATCCCGGGCTGTGTCGCAGCCGGCCGTGACCGGGAGACCCATGAGGCGGCGCACAATTGGCCCAGCGTTGTCCGGGTTAGGGGAGGGTTTGGCCGGCCGGGATGTCCTTGTCCCATCGCACTCTAGTGACTCCTTTGGCGACTCACCAGTTGGACGATGTTTGGTGCGGCTGGCTTCCAGGTTGAGCGAGCAGTGCGGCTTGGCAGGGTCGTGTTTCGGAGGACGCATGGCTCTCGACCTTCGCCTCTCCGGAGTCCGTACGGGAGTTGCAGCGATGGGACAAGACTGTAACTACCAATTATATCCCGAAATCATGCATCCTGTTGGCAACAAGGCACTAAAGTAATACTGCGTAAAATTTGGCAAAGCAATAAACTTTTTTTTTTTTTTTTCGGCAAATCCAATACAACACATTACTGAGTACCACTCTCCATATTTTCAAGCATAGTGGTGGCTGCATCATGTTATGGGTATGCTTGTAATCGTTAAGCACTGGGGAGTTTTTTCAGGCAAAAAAATACATGGAACAGAGCTAAGCACAGGCAAAATCCTAGAGGAAAACCTGGTTCAGTCTGCTTTCCACCAGACACTGGGAGATGAATTCACCTTTCAGCAGGACAATAACCTAAAACACAAGGCCAAAATCTACACTGGAGTTGCTTACCAAGAAGACAATGAATGTTCCTGAGTGGCATAGTTACAGTTTTGACTTAAATCGGCTTGAAAATCTATAGCAAGACGTGAAAATGGTTGTCTAGCAATGATCAACAACCAACTTGACAGAGCTTGAAGAATAAAAAATTAAAAAGGGCAAATGTTGCACAATCCAGGTGTGCAAAGCTCTTAGAGACTTACCCAGAAAGACTCACAGCTGTAATCACTGCCAAAGATGCTTCTACAAAGCATTGACTCATGGGTGTGAATAGTTCTGTAAATTAGATACCTGTATTTCATTTTAAATATATTTGCAAAACAACATTTCAACATGTTTTCACTTTGTAATTATGGGGTATTGTGTGTAGATTCAGGCTGTAACACAACAAAATGTTGAATACGTAAAGGGGTGTGAATACGTAAAGGGGTGTGAATACGTAAAGGGGTGTGAATACGTAAAGGGGTGTGAATACGTAAAGGGGTGTGAATACTTTCTGAAGGCACTGTTTGTACTGCATTACTTTTGACCAGGGCCCATAGTGCCATAGTTTCAGGTTTCAGACTGCTAATGTCTGCTGCTTCTTTCATCAACAGATCCACATCGTTGTAGTGGAGCAGGTTTACCTCGGTGTCCACATCACTAAGGAATTATCATGGTCCCCACACAACCACACAATTGTGAAGAGGCCACAACAGCGCCTCTTCCCCCTCAGGAGGCTGAAAAGCTTTGGCATGGGCCCTCAGATCCTCAAAACGTTCTACAGCTGCACCGTTGAGAGCATTTTGACTGGCAGCAACGCACCCGACCGCAAGGCGGTACAGTACCTCACTGGGGCCGAGCTCCCTGCCATCCAGGACCTCTATACCACACGGTGTCAGAGGAAGGCCCAAAAAATTGTCAAAGACTTGAGCCACCCAAGCCATAGACTGTTCTCTCTGCTACCGCACGGCAAGTGGTACCAGTGTACCAAGTCTGGAACCAACAGGACCCTGAACAGCTTCTACCCCCAAGCCATAAGACTGCTAAACAGCTAATCAAATGGCTACCTGCATTTACCCTTTTTTGAACTAATAGCCGATTTATTCTTGATCCGGCAATGCGGTCTGGAGGCTCCGTGAGGAGGGTGTGATGCACTTTAATAATGTTTACACACTGCTTTAATTTTTTCTCATATATATATATATATATATATATATATATATATATATACTGTATTCTATTCTACAGTATTTTAGTCAATGCCACTCCGACATTGCTTGTCCTAATATTTATATATTTCTTAATTGCATTCTTTTACTTTTAGATGTGTATTTGTTGTGAATTGTTAGATACTACTGCACTGTTGGTGCTAGGAACACAAGCATTTCGCTACACCCGCAATAACATCTGATAAATGTATGTCATGACGGAAAAGCAGCCAACAAGTGCTCAGCATATGTGGGAACTCTTTCAAGACTGTTGGAAAAGCATTCCAGGTGAAGCTGGTTGAGAGAATGCCAAGAGTGTGCAAAGCTGTCATCAAGGCAAAGGACGGCTATTTGAAGAATCTCAAATATAACATATATTTGGGTTTGTTTAATACTTTTCTGGTTACTACATGATTCCATACGTGTTATTTCATAGTTTTGATGTCTTCACTATTATTCTACAATGTAAAAAATAGTAAAAGTAAAGAAAAACCCTTGAATGAGTAGGTGTTCTAAAACTTTTGACTGGTAGTGTATGTACATACCTACCTCAACTACCTCCTACCCCTGCACATGGATTCGGTACTGGTACTCCCTGTATATAGCCATGTTATTACCTGGTACTCCCTGTATATAGCCATGTTATTACCTGGTACTCCCTGTATATAACCATGTTATTACCTGGTACTCCCTGTATATAGCCATGTTATTACCTGGTACTCCCTGTATATAGCCATGTTATTACCTGGTACTCCCTGTATATAGCCATGTTATTACCTGGTACTCCCTGTATATAGCCATGTTATTACCTGGTACTCCCTGTATATAGCCATGTTATTATGTGTCACTATGTTATTCCTTGTGTCACTATTTCTATTTCTATTTTCCTCTTTATCTTTAACTCTGCGTCGTTGGGAAGGGTCCGTAAGTAAGCATTTCACTGTTAATCTACACCTGTTGTTGACCAAGCATGTGACCAGCAAAAGTTGATTTTATTTTATTAAGGACCAGAACAGACCAGACACACACACACACACACACACACACACACACACACACACGGCATCCTAATAACTGACTGATTAGAAATGTATTATTATTTGCCGTTGATCTGGTGTCAGGAAATAGTCTGAGCAAGACGTTACACCTTGCTACCATTTTGTGTCTTTTAACAACATGAAGGCAAGATGTAACTTGGAGGACTCACTACCAGATGTATTGGAGGACCCATTACCAGATGTAAATTGGAGGACCCATTACCAGATGTAAATTGGAGGACCCATTACCAGATGTATTGGAGGTCTGTTTGCGTGTGTGTGAGATCGGTGTGTGTGTGCGTGTGTGTGAGATCGGTGTGTGTGAGCTCGGTTTGTTTGTTTGTGTGTGTGTGTGAGAGAGATCAGTGTGTGTGTGTGAGTGTGTGTGTGAGAGATCGGTTTGTTTGTGTGTGCCAATAAGTAAATAACAGCTTAACCTGACCTCCATTATCCACAGAGCATGTGTCCCAAATGGCACCCTAGTCCCTATGTAGTGCCACTACTTTATCCCAAATGGCACCCTAGTCCCTATGTAGTGCCACTACTTTATCCCAAATGGCACCCTAGTCCCTATGTAGTGCCACTACTTTATCCCAAATGGCACCCTAGTCCCTATGTAGTGCCACTACTTTATCCCAAATGGCACCCTAGTCCCTATGTAGTGCCACTACTTTATCCCAAATGGCACCCTAGTCCCTATGTAGTGCCACTACTTTATCCCAAATGGCACCCTAGTCCCTATGTAGTGCCACTACTTTATCCCAAATGGCACCCTAGTCCCTATGTAGTGCCACTACTTTATCCCAAATGGCACCCTAGTCCCTATGTAGTGCCACTACTTTATCCCAAATGGCACCCTAGTCCCTATGTAGTGCCACTACTTTTCATAGGGCTCTGGTCGAAAGTAGTACATTATATAGGAAAGAGTTCAAAGAAAAGAAAAAAACACTCCCCCCTCTTACACGGGTAATGAAAGGGCTGGCTATTACAGAGTCAAAGGCTTGACAGAGCGGTGTTTAACAGAACACAAAGCTTTTTACTCAGAGAATTCTGCTGCTGGCAGTGGCATTAGCGACAATGTTCTCTAGTAAAATAGTTCCCTCAGATCCTATTGTGTTGTTCAGTCTATCCTCTCCACATCATTCTAGTGTCCCAGACTACACTACAGGGAAGTCAAATATTTTAAAAGATATCTTTTTTTTTAAATAACATGTTTTTTTAATCCTCTTATAAAGTTGGTTTTGTAGCATAAACTGGGAATGTTATATTTTTGAATGGTATTATGATTGTTTCATATCTGCAAAGTAGATAAAACGATGTCAGTTCCACTTTAATTTCCAACTGTGATGTTGAGTTTGCAGCAATATAATATCCTGCTCCTATTTTCCCTATAAACAATGTCTTGACTTACTTTTGATATTACCCTAATCAAAGTTTAGACATTTTTGTGTCCATTACCCTATTATACTGCAGGACTATGATATGAAGGCCGTACGCCCCGGCACTCCAACTGACTCCAACGTTTACCCTATTATACTGCAGGACTATGATATGAAGGCCGTACGCCCCGGCACTCCAACTGACTCCAACGTTTACCCTATTATACTGCAGGACTATGATATGAAGGCCGTACGCCCCGGCACTCCAACTGACTCCAACGTTTACCCTATTATACTGAAGGACTATGATATGAAGGCCGTACGCCCCGGCACTCCAACTGACTCCAACGTTTACCCTATTATACTGCAGGACTATGATATTAAGGCAGTACGCCCCGGCACTCCAACTGACTCCAACGTTTACCCTATTATACTGCAGGACTATGATATGAAGGCCGTACGCCCCGGCACTCCAACTGACTCCAACGTTTACCCTATTATACTGCAGGACTATGATATGAAGGCAGTACGCCCCGGCACTCCAACTGACTCCAACGTTTACCCTATTATACTGCAGGACTATGATATGAAGGCCGTACGCCCCGGCACTCCCACTGACTCCAACGTTTACCCTATTATACTGCAGGACTATGATATGAAGGCCGTACGCCCCGGCACTCCAACTGACTCCAACGTTTACCCTATTATACTGCAGGACTATGATATGAAGGCCGTACGCCCCGGCACTCCAACTGACTCCAACGTTTACCCTATTATACTGCAGGACTATGATATGAAGGCAGTACGCCCCGGCACTCCAACTGACTCCAACGTTTACCCTATTATACTGCAGGACTATGATATGAAGGCCGTACGCCCCGGCACTCCAACTGACTCCAACGTTTACCCTATTATACTGCAGGACTATTACATTTACATTTTACATTTTAGTCATTTAGCAGACGCTCTTATCCAGAGCGACTTACAGTTAGTGAATACATATTTTTATTTTTATTTTTTATACTGGCCCCCCATGGGAATCGAACCCACAACCCTGGCGTTGCAAACGCCATGCTCTATCAACTGAGCTACATCCCTGCCGGCCATTCCCTCCCCTACCCTGGACGACGCTGGGCCAATTGTGCGCCGCCCATGAGTCTCCCGGTCGCGGCCGGCTGCGACAGAGCTTGGATTCGAACCAGGATCTCTAGTGGCACAGTTAGCACTGCGATGCAGTGCCTTAGACCACTGCGCCACTCAGGAGTCTCGATATGAAGGCCGTACGCCCCGGCACTCCAACTGACTCCCACAGTTCAACTTGAGGTGAGGAAGAGTGTTTTAGGCCTACCAGTGTTACTCCTATAAATCTAACAATATAACGCTTATCTTTATACAAATTTACAAATTAACCTCCTTCTGTACGCCTATCTGTATAGCAGATGCCATAGCCAATCTGACAAGGATAAAGAAATGCATCTCTATACTTAAATTGAGCGAACAACAGCATAGCCTACATTATTGGCAAACGGCGGAGAGCATCGGCCATACCCCCTGGTGAGTACGCACTGCGCATATTCACGCTATCATTGTTGGGTCAGTGCCACTTAAAAAGTTTGTTTTAGGACAATCATTTCCTCCTCCAGTTTAGATGGAGGTCACATGGTCACTCCCGTTCTCGTAGCTCTATTATCCGGACAGAGTTTCTACTGATATGTTGGTCAGCGTAAGCAATGTAGGCAACCCGTAATTTTGTCGTATTAAAAAGGATTCTGCTAATGCCTCCAGTCATATAAATTTTAGTAGAATTCCATTTAGAGAATATAAAAAGCCATAGTTTATAGCCTAGTCCAACTCTACGCTATACGCGCTCAGCCAAGCATTGAACAGTCTATTTTGCGAACAGTGATTGAGTTATATTAATTAGCCTAAATTATGACTATCCAATCATCACATTAAGAATAATAGGCTCTTACATACGTCTGCAAATGTGATGACGCATGGAATGCTTTATTATTTTAAAAAAAAGGTGCATTGTTATAGTGAAAATGAGCTTCCCCAAACTTGAAACTCACGCGCTGCCTATGATCCCGTGCCTTTTTTTTCACAGTCAACAACACACATATATTATAGTAGGTATAGGCATATAATGGAATGAAAAAATAAAATAAAAAATAAATCCCCGGGGCCTATGATTTGTTAATCCAGCCCTGCATACGGTGCAGTATAAGATGCATTGTGTTGAGTGTGTTTTAACTGCACCACTGGTGCCTAGTGTCATGCTGTGTCATTACGGGGCGGCAGGTAGCTTAGTGGGTAAGAGCGTTGTGCCAGTAACCGAAAGGTCGCTGGTTCTAATCCCCGAGCCGACTAGGTGAAAAATCTGTCGATGTGCCCTTAAGCAAGGCACTTAACCCTAATTGCTCCTGTAAGTCGCTCTGGATAAGAGCGTCTGCTAAATGACTAAAATGTACATGTGGCAATCTCGGTTTTAAAATCAGCACTGACAAACAGCGGCTCCACCTGCTCGGCTCGGCCTGCTCGGCTCGCCACTCCTCAAGGCCCAATCAGATAATTGTCTTCTTTTCCTCAAGAGGCAAACAGCACATTGAAGGCAAACACTTGTTTCCTGATCTATTTTTTTTTATCAAACAAAACATACCCCAAAATTCCTCAAAACTGTAAGCATAGCATACATTGGCAATTAGACATGTAGCCTTTAAAAGATATCGACTCATGAGCAGTTAATATAGTAATGCACTAGCCTACACTGGTAGACTGATCTGTAGGGCTGCAAAACGAGCTAGGAGAAACCCTGGAAAAGACAAGACAGCCCTTAGGTGAGCTTTCTGGGAGAGAAAAAAACTCAAACATCATCTTGTACCACACACCAAGCACAACCCCCCCTTTGCTGCCAAAGACGTTCCTGAATTGTTAACATGGGGTAGAATCGTGCTGATAGTATCTGATAGCCATACAGTAGTACAAGGCAACAGCGGTGCTTTATCAAACAAAGATCAGATAGGATGATCCAGCCAGAGCCAGCGTGCTTTGCCTCGCCTGTCTGTGATCTCATGTTATGAGAGGTGAAGGGTAGCTGACAGGCTATAGAAGATGTATTCACCATGTCAGGGCTGTCTGGCTGGGGGAAGCTAGGAGTAGAAAATAAGACAGAGAATGTCTGTGTGTCTCTCTCTCTCTTTCTCGGGTCTCATTCCTGCCAGTGTTCCACGGCCTGTGTGTCAGCCCAATATCTTAAAACACCACATGAGAAGCACTGCAACAGCCAATTACTCTGGTTGTTGGCACTCGACACAGAAAAACATATTTAGAGGAGAACAATGAGAGCGAGAGAGAGAGAGAGAGAGAGAGAGAGGCGGGGGGGAGGAAGAGAGAGAGAGGGGGGAGAGGGAGAGAGAGAGAGAGAGAGAGAGAGAGAGAGCGAGAGAGAGAGAGAGAGAGAGGGGGAGAGAGGGGGAGAGAGGGGGAGAGAGAGAGGGGGAGAGAGAGAGGGGGAGAGAGAGAGGGGGAGAGAGAGAGGGGGAGAGAGAGAGAGAGAGGAGCCTGCTTGAATTGTTGAGAGAGAAGCACATGCTGCCTGCCTGTCAGTAAGGGCTGACAGATGGTTATTTTTAATGAATGTTCAGCACTTGAAAGGCCCCATCAAGAGCTCTTTGAGGGAACACTGAAAATTCTCTGGACAAAGGAACATTGTCCTACAAGGTAACAATGTAACCAGGCAGATAACAATGAAATAGATTTCAAAACACTAGACACAGAGGGAGGGGAAAAAAAGCAAGATTATTAAGACAGATCAACCTGTCCTTAACCTATCAACTGCAGTCTGGTGTGTGGAGGTCGTCCCCCTGAAGCACTGATCGTATGATTGGTGATAGAAGCAGGCCATGGCACATTTCACCGGTAATAAATAAGCCATCTAAGAAACCTAGCACTGAAATTTGAAGCAGGCGATCCTCTGATGGGGATTGCCAGGAATCAGGGGATTGCCAGGAACCTCACGATACGATATCATCACGATACTTAGGTGCCAATATGATATGCATTGCGATTCGATACTGTGATTTCATTGCGATTCGATACTGTGATTTCATTGCGATTCGATACTGTGATTTTATTGCGATATGATGTTCCAAACATATTGCTCACCATATGTCTGCTGCAGAGGGACAAGAGAGAGCCATGAGAACACGAGTTTTGGAGTCATGGAGGGAAAAAAAAAGTGCCGAAAACTAATTGGCTCCCTATTTAAAAAGAAAGATGGAGAACAAGCTATGAAGGAAAAATACTGGCGTTTTGGTGCAGGTATAGCCGACCAGCGCAAAAATAATATTGCGATAATGTCAAAAATAATATCCCAATGTGTAACTTTATTCGGATTTTCCCCCCTTCACCAGCATTAACCTGTATCATCTTACTTCATACATACCACGACAACGTTTCAATGGAGACTTTTTAATCAAATGTAGCCTACTTATGAAGGCCTTTTTAAACCAGTTGTCACAATGTGCTTTCACAGTACAGAGATTCTTCAAATCCCTAAGAAGAAAACTAAACAGAGAAAAAGGACTTCAATTTCAAAACATACCACCACAGATAGTGGATATTAGGCTTGGGCGATATACCGTTTACACTGGGGTATTTCAAAATACCGCCGGTACGATTCTTTGGGGGGGGGGGTTGCTGGCTGTGGGGGTGCGTGCTACGCCACTGCTTATAAAACTATAAGTTAAGTATAAACTATAAGAAACCTAAGATGTGTCAAATAAATTATATCCAGCTATGTATTTGGTTTTCTAACTTTCTAGCTAAGTGGCTGGATGCCAAGAGACATTCAATCCCCTCCTGGATCAATATCCCTGTTGCCTAAACCTTTGTGTGTTTTTTTATTTGACAGAAATAGCGCCCTTTGTGTGCAATTCCGGTCATAAAGTATACGCCAGTATGGTACAGAAACGGTAACGATGGTATGACAATCTGGATACCGCCCCAACCCTAGAGGATATATTATGTTACCTCTTTCACTGCAACTCTCTGACTCACTGTTGACTTCCAGTGAGACTAACATAATGGTGTATTACCTGATAATGGGTGCTGAGGAGGGGGGGATGATGTTTCTGAAGAGAGATCTAGGTAAAGAACAACACATACAGCACACTGCCTGGCTGCATACGAACACAGCATGAAAACACTGACTGAATCCCCCCCCCCCCCCCCCCCCCATCCTGCCTATTGACAAATCAACCAACAAAGACGTGCCACAGCAGCACAGTGAAGTCTTAGGCAATCAGGCACTCACAAGGGAATCCTCACTCACTCACTCAGTCTGACAAACACTTCATAGGCTTCCAGATGTACGCCACACATCATTCCCTGTTCTCCCAGCTGCCATTCCCGGCTTAAATCAACCCTTAAACAATCCAAATTACCCTCTTGGGTGAATGTAAAGTGTTCTTCTCTCCAGACATTGACACTCATCAGATTACTTCTATTCTGTCAGCAGCCATCCAAGCTAACCCAAGAAAATGCCTTGTGCAACGGTAGACAGTACATTGTATGCCTATTTGATGTTGTGTGTGTGTGTGTGTGTGTGTGTGTACATGCGTACTACTGAACAGAATGGTCCCAGACAGTATCATTCAATACTTATGGTGAAAACTCCATCAGTCTTATATGCTATGGCAACCAAGTAGCTGTGGGAGACAGTGCTTAAATAAATTGTTGTCCTCCAGACAGCATAAAGATCCAATACTCAGTTTGGAAAAACTCATAGTACAGTAGAGTAACAGACATCCAATAGCAAAAAAAAAAACATAATTTGATCCATATGTTGAGAACAGTAGGCTACACATATGCAGAGCAGCTTTCAAATCAAACCCATAACAAAGATACTGAACTTGCCAGATTTTAGCAACATTCAGGACAAACATCACAAAGCATTGAAATACAACAGGCTAGGTTTGGATTAGTCTTTCACACAATACTGCTGCAGTTCATGAAATAATAGTTATGTATTAACTAATTGTTTCCACGACAAATATGTATTAGCTAACTAGCTAGCTAGTTAGATACCAACTCTTAACCTGAAGCATCTATTGTTTTTAAATGATGGCTCTCTATCCGAATTCACAGATTTCACTAACAGTTTGCTAGTGAAAGAAACTTGTCTAGAAGCTACAACCTAGCCATCTCATTGACAGTCCTTAACAATGTCATTGTTAGCTAGCAAATTAGCCGAGTTATTCAAAGTGCAAACAGCTAACGTTAGCTAGCTCACTAACGTTAGTTAGCGAGCTTATCTTACGAATTTGGCCAGCTTGTCAAACAAAACCTTTCAAATGTTACTAGCAAGTTGCTTTGAATGACTATCTTATTTGCTAACGCGTTAACATTCGTTTTCTGGGTAGCTAGTTAGCTAGCTATGTTAGTTAGCATAACTAGCTTGCTTGATAGCTAACAACTGGCAGGTGCAGCGTATGGTTAGCTAGCTAACTACCTAGCTAGCAGCATTTGCTAACGTTAGCCTGTCTCTGCTGGAGTTGATTTTGCAACGTTAGCTAACTGAACTGACTAGGTTAGAGATAATATTAAGTAGGTGAGGTAACGTTAGCTAATCGTCACTGTGACAATAGCATAGGATCATCAGATAATCTCAGCAATCACTGGCAATCATTGCTTTGATTGATAGCTAGCTAACTGTTAGCTTGATGAAACATTTCGTTGTCATCACCACACCAACGACACTCCAATCAAGCTAATTCGTGATAAAGCTAATGATAAAAAATAAGCTACATTAGCTAACGTTACTTATTTTATTTGCCCTTACGCCCTTTTATTCATGGCCATCAAAGCAGGAGTATAACTTAGTTAGCCACAGCTATTGCAACACTTACCTTGAAGAGCTTGTTCTACATCTGTGATTTGTTTGAGATTTGACTGCAACAACAACAAGTAACAATAGCTCAGGCAGCTAGCTAGCAAGCCAAGTGCTACTGCTACTACAGGAGTAGCTAGCCTAGCTAGCCAGCCACGAGCCACTGGGGGATCTTTTTAATTGAAAACGCAACTGACCACGTTTGATATTAATTCTGTCATACAATGATGGCGTATGGAGTAAAGAGGGAGTAATCGGGTATTTTCTCTTCAGTTGGCTAAAGAGGCACAGTGTGAGAGAAGTAGAAATAGCAGAAGGAGCCGGTATCTTTGAGAGGAGTACTAAGCGTGACACCTCCTCTTCTTCATTTTGGGATGTGGAGATGGGCATTCCATCTACTAGTAAATGACTGCCACCTACTGTAGAAGAAAATGGGAAACTCCAAGAACGTGACCACAGAGTTCTTCACTGGTCCACCCGAACCCAAATAACAGAGACCCGACCCGGGACAGAGCTGGTCCGGGTCAAAAATTCAAACTTGTCCCTCAGGTCCGGGTCGGGTCCTGTTTGATTGTCATCTGGTCTCGGGTCTATGTAACTACAGCTGATAGACCCAAAAGGACCCGCTCTGCATAACTTTATTTATTTTATGGTAATAAGGTTAATTTATTCACTAGCCTAGCCAACATAAAGGCTAGTGACTTGCCTAGCCAACATATAAAAGAGCAACTTGGCTGATAAACATACTTTTTTTGTCACTCAGGTCCAATCGGGTCGGGTCCTAGGTCGTGTACCTTACAAAAAAAATAGAATACTATCTTCGTTAGGGTGCTTTTTTAAAGCCCATATATCAAGACAGTAAACCCATTTGTATGCAAGGTAGCTAGCTGTATGTTGTTTATATTTTATATCTAGTACAATAAATGGGTATCACCCAACCCAAGATCTAGTGGAAAGCGAAAGCCATAGTTTCTGTGGCGTTTTAATCGCCACTACAACTTTTGTAATCTCGGCCATAGGAATAGAATCGGGCCATAATAGAATCAGATCCTATTCAATGTATGTTAGGCCCACTGTCTGTCCACTGGTATGTCCACAAAATATGACACATTTTGTAGAACCGAACAAACTCTCAATTTGATTTGGACATACACTATATATACAAAAGTATGTGGACACCCCTTCAAATTAGTGGATTCAGCTATTTCAGCCACACCCGTTGCTGACAGGTGTATAAAATCGAGCACACAGCTATGCAATCTCCATAGACAAACATTGACAGTAGAATGGCCTTCCTGAAGAGCTCAGTGACTTTCAACGTGGCACCGTCATAGGATGCCACCTTTCCAACAAGTCAGTTCGTAAAATTTCTGCCCTGCTTGAGTTGCCCTGGTCAACTCTAAGTGCTGTTATTGTGAAGTGGAAACGTCTAGGAGCAACAACGGCTCAGCCGCAAAGTGGTAGGTCACACAAACTCACAGAACGGGACCGCCGAGTGCTGAAATGCAAAGCGTGTAAAAATCGTCTGTCCTCGGTTTCAACACTCACTACCGAGGTCCAAACTGCCTCAAAACTGCCTCTGGAAGCAACATCAGCACAATAACTGTTTGTTGGGAGCTTCATGAAATGGGTTTCCATGGCCGAGCAGCCGCACACAAACCTAAGATCACCATGCGCAATACCAAGCGTTGGCTGGAGTGGTTTAAAGCTCGCCGCCATTGGACTCTCGAGCAGTGGAAACACATTCTCTGGAGTGATGAATCACACTTCACCATCTGGCAATCCGACGGACGAATCTGGGTTTGGCGGATGCAAGGAGAACGCTACCTGTCCCAATGCATAGTGCCAACTGTAAAGTTTGGTGGAGGAGGAATAATGGTCTGGGGCTGTTTTTCATGGTTCGGGCTAGGCCCCTTAGTTCCAGTGAAGGGAAATCTTAACGCTACAGCATACAATGACATTCTAGACAATTCTGTGCTTCCAACTTTGTGGCAACAGTTTGGGGAAGGCCCTTTCCTGTTTCAGCATGACAATGCCCCCGTGCACAAAGCATACAGAAATGGTTTGTCGAGATCGGTGTGGAAGAACTTGACTGGCCTGCAAAGATCTCTGACCTCAACCCCATCGAATACCTTTGGGATGAATTGGAATGCCGACTACGAGCCAGGCCTAATCTCCCAACATCAGTGCCCGACCTCACTAATGCTCTTGTGGCTGAAGGGAAGCAAGTCCCTGCAGCAATGTTCCAACATCTAGTCGAAAGCCTTCCCAGAAGAGTGGAGGCTGTTATAGCAGCAAAGGGGGGAGACCAACTCCATATTAATGCCCATGATTTTGGAATGAGATGTTCGACAAGCAGGTATCCACATACTTTTGGTCATGTAGTGTATGTCATATCAAATTGTTAGAAGCTTGAGGCTATTTTAACGACTCCTGTGTGTTTGAGCGTGCACGTGTCTGATCACTCAATGTTATACACCTGTCAGCAACGGGTGTGGCTGAAATAGCCGAATCCACTCATTTGAAGGGGTGTCCACATACTGCTGGTAATGTAGTGTACTTTATAACAGTCAGGTTGGAAACACTACACATTCAATGGAGGAAAAACAGATACCTCTAGCATTACATCTGATGTGAATCACTAGTAGGAACATAGTCGTGGTTCACAGCAGTAACCACCAGGTGGAGTATGATCCAAAGAAAAGAGCTGGAAGTGCAGAACTCTTAACAAGGCAGGAGTTGGTCAGGGCTTGGTCAGAAATTGGTCAGTGCTTGGTCAGGGCTTGGTCAGGGCTTGGTCAGAAATTGGTCAGAGCTTGGTCAGTGCTTGGTCAGTGCTTGGTCAGAAATTGGTCAGAGCTTGGTCAGGGCTTGGTCAGGGCTACGACCAAGATCATTCAAAATTCCACCTTTTTCAAATCAGTCTGGCAAAAGACATCATCAGTAAGACCCATTTCCTTACAGAAATGCAGTTGATTGCAGTAATTCACTATTAGACATACACTACCGGTCAAAAGTTTTAGAACACCTACTCATTCAAGGGTTTTTCTTTATTTTTACTATTTTCTACATTATAGAATAATAGTGAAGACATCAAAACTTTGAAATAACACATTTGGAATCATGTGGTAACCAAAAAAGTGTTAAACAAATCAACATATATTTTGAGATTCTTCAAATAGCCACCCTTTGCCTTGATGACAGCTTTGCACACACTTGGCATTCTCTCAACCAGCTTCATGAGGTATTCACCTGAAATGCATTTCAATTAACAGGTGTGCCTTCTTAAAAGTTAATTTGTGGAATTTATTTCCTTCTTAATGCGTTTCAGCCAATCAGTTGTGTTGTAACAAGGTAGGGTGGGGTATACAGAAGATAGCCCTATTTGGTAAAAGACCAAGCCCATATTATGGCAAGAACAGCTCAAATAAGCAAACAGAAACAACAGTCCATCGTTACTTTAAGACATAAAGGTCAATCCGGAAAATTTCAAGAACTTTGAAAGTTTCTTCAAGTGCAGTCGCTAAAACCATCAAGCGCTATGATGAAACTGGCTCTCATGAGGACCACCACAGAAATGGAAGACCCAGAGTTACCTCTGCTGCAGAGGATACGTTCATTAGAGTTACCAGCCTCAGAAATTGCAGCCCAAATAAATGCTTCACAGAGTTCAAGTAACAGACACATCTCAACATCAATTGTTCAGAGGAGACTGTGTGAATCAGGCCTTCATGGTCAAATTATTGCAAAGAAACCACTACTAAAGGACACCAATAAGAAGAAGAGACCTGCTTGGGCCAAGAATCACGAGCAATGGACATTAGACCGGTGGAAATGTGTCCTATGGTCTGGAGTCCAAATGTGAGATTTTTGGTTCAAACTGCCGTGTCTTTGTGAGACGCAGTGTGGATGAACGGATGATCTCTGCATGTGTATTTCCCACCGTAAAGCATGGAGGAGGAGGTGTTATGGTGTGGGGGTGCTTTGCTGGTGACACTGTCTGTGATGTATTTAGAATTTAAGGCACACTTAACCAGTATGGCTACCACAGCATTCTGCAGCGATACACCATCCCATCTAGTTTGGGCTTAGTGGGACAAACATTTGTTTTTCAACAGGACAATGACCCAACACACCTCCAGGCTGAGTAAGGGCTATTTTGCCAAGAAGGAGAGTGATGGAGCACTGGATCACATGACCTGGCCTCCACAATCACCCGACCTCAACCAAATTTAGATGGTTTGGGATGAGTCGGACCGCAGAGAGAAGGAAAAGCAGCCAACAAGTGCTCAGCACATGTGTGAACTCCTTCAAGACTGTTGGAAAAGCATTCCAGGTGAAGCTGGTTGAGCGAATGCCAAGAGTGTGCAAAGCTGTCATCAAGGCAAAGGCTGGCCATTTGAAGAATCTCAGATATAAAATACATTTTGATTTGTTTAACACTTTTTGGTTACTACATGATTCCATATGTGTTATTTCATAGTTTTGATGTCTTCACTATTATTCTACATTGTAGAAAATAGTAAAAATAAAGAAAAACCCTTGAATGAGTAGGTGTTCTAAAACGTTTGACCGGTAGTGTATATACTGGAAGTATGAGACACATATACTAGAAGTATGAGACATATATACTAGAAGTATGAGACATATATACTAGAAGTATGAGACATATATACTAGAAGTATGAGACA
The DNA here is from genome assembly GCF_964263955.1 of Coregonus lavaretus. NCBI lineage: Eukaryota > Metazoa > Chordata > Actinopteri > Salmoniformes > Salmonidae > Coregonus > Coregonus lavaretus. The sequence continues at coordinate 31,853 of NW_028159192.1, forward strand.
TATATACTAGAAGTATGAGACATATATACTAGAAGTATGAGACATGTGGTAGTAGTATCTGTATGGTAGACATGTACAGTATACTTGATGTATTTTCACAACATTGCATTACATGCTTAATAATACAGTTGAATAGCATCTATTGCTGAATGTCTGCAGTTTCTAAAATACAGAATTCTCGTGTTGACTGTGTGTGCTTTTTGTGTTATACCAATAACCTAGAAGGATAATGAACTGTAGACAGCTAAACAATGGTGACAGGCAGTTCCATAAAGTTCCCCAAAGGAATGAACCGCCAACCTCAATGGCTGATTCAGCTTGGCCAGCAGCCATGTACTGTAACGCTGCTGATTGAACATCCATCTTGGCAAGGCTCAGTAAGCCTACAGCATAAAATGTCACAGCTGGGTTCAAATAGTTTTTTAAATCTTTCAAATACTTTGAGCGTTTGCTTTAACCTGTTTGGAGGGCCAGATGGGAGGGGTTGGCACTTTTTGGCACTGTTCCATTGGTTCCATTGTACCAGGCAAGCTCAATCAAGCACATATAAACTATTTGAAATTTCAAATAGTAGTTGAACCCACATCTGGAACTCACAGGCCCTTCAAGGGAGGCATCTCTGCCCTGCTGGATCATTTTACGTCCAGAAATGGCGTCCCTGTCCCTCTCAGCACCGGCTCATGTTACTGCCTCTCACTGGCAGTTCCAATTACATCACAACATAGATCCCGCTAGGGCCTGCAGATAACAGCCGGTTATGAACAAGCCTATCCCTGGAGTTCATATAGGTCCAAAGTCCTCATCCCATCCATGAGATGTCACTAAAGTTTGTCAATAATCATTGCAAAAGGAAAACATGAACCTTGTACAACCATCCAGAAGTCATTAAATTCTGTTTTTTTCTACAGCGGTAATCAGTCTGGTAATTACGAGGCTAATAAAACATGGGTAGATGGCTATAGTGAAATGTAATTAATTGCCAGTATAAAATAGTTTTACACATTTTCTTGTGACAAGAAAGCACACAGGGACACAGAATGACATCTCTTGTTCCGGTTTCAAAGGAGATTGTTTATTTCTTGTAATTCTGCCAACGCTTACAGTAGGAACATTAGAAACTTCTCATCAGAGGCGACACATTGCACATACAACAGTACTCTGTCTGTCCTGCCCAATAACAGCACAGTGCTAAACTTAACAGTAGCGCTCCACTAGAATAATAACACTCATAGGAGACAACCAAGAATCACTACACAACACTCACAAGAGGCGAAAACTAAAAAAAGATCTCGTCTTCACACGACAATGTTAACACTGACACAAACAACAGGACCAACACTATTAAGGAGCCAAATCATAGCGGATGGGTTGGTGTACTGTAGTCAGGAGTTAGATCAGGGTTTCCACAGCTTGGACATACTTGGACCTTGGGTTTCATTGCAATGCCGTTCCATCTTCCTCCCTCTGGACAGGGCAGGGCGAGTGACCTAGCGTGGCTTTTATATATGTGTGTGTGTGTGTGGGGGGGGGGGGGTTATCAAGAAGGCCCAAGAATAGAGGACCTCCTTAGATTGGGTGCCTGAAGTTCTGGCCAGCGAAGACAGCCTTGTCTCCAAGCTCCTCCTCAATCCTACGGACAGGAAGGAAGTGAAACAATCAGTTTAAGGTTTCAACACTTGAAACCATTATAACGGCAAAAACAAGAGTAACGAAACAGCCTACTATTACCCTTGATAATTGTACATTTAGATGAGTGATATTTGGGCCAAGCCTAGCTCTTTTAAGTCAAATGATATATCCAATGAAGAACATATGACATGGTAGTTTTACTAGTGAACGCATTTTATACAGCTGAGTTAAGAGTTTAAAGACGGAGCTCACCTGAGCAGCTGGTTGTACTTAGCTAGACGCTCAGACCTGCATGGGGCACCGGTCTTGATCTGGAGAAGGGAACACAGCATATCAGTTATTTAAGTTAACTGGAACACAGCGTATCAGTTATTTAAGTTCACTGGAACACAGCATATCAGGTATTTAAGTTAACTGGAACACAGCATATCAGTTATTTAAGTTCACTGGAACACAGCATATCAGTTATTTAAGTTCACTGGAACACAGCATATCAGTTATTTAAGTTCACTGGAACACAGCATACCACAGTATATCAGCTATCAGTATACTGCAGCTAAGTGCAAAACTGAGGAAAACTGAAGCTGAAAAACTTTGGTGAGGGGGCTTGCAGTTGTATTGAATGTAATAACATGTAATAGAATATCACTAAAGGACAAAACAAATGTCTGTCTGCAGAGGTTTGAGCCAACAACGCTGTGGTTTCCAGTGTTTCCAGGCCACACCAGTAGTAATATCTATGTATTGATCTTAAAAGAGGTGTATCCTACCTGTCCAGTGCAGAGACCAACGACCAGGTCAGCGATGAAGGTGTCCTCTGTCTCTCCAGAGCGATGGCTGACCATCACTCCCCAGCCATTGGTCTGGGCCATCTTGCAGCTACGCAGGAAACAGGAACAGGATCAATGTCTGTCTCTGTACTTTGTATAAAGATGCTTGTGGTGATGAATCAAATTCCCTTCTCCTACTACCACTACCACTACTACTGCTACTGCTACTGCTACTGCTACTACCACTACTACTACCACTACTGCTACTGCTACTACTACTACTACTACCACTACCACTACTACTACTACTACTACTACTACTACTACTACTACTGCTACTGCTACTACTACTACTACTACTACTACTACTGCTACTACTACTACCACCACTACTACTACTACCACATTACTACTACCACCACTACTACTACTACTACTACTACTACTACTATCACTACTACTGCTACTACTACCACCACTACTACTACTACCACATTACTACTACTACTACTACTACTACTACTACTACTACTACTACTACTACTACTACTACCACCACTACTACTACTACCACATTACTACTACCACCACCACCACCACCACTACTACTACTACTACTACAACTACTACAGGTTCATTAGCTAGTTCTTCCATACAGCTAGTATGGTTTCGCTCATTTTATTCAAGGTATTGTAAAATGTCTGCCTAAGAAAACTATGCCTGGAGTCAAGGAAGATAATATATAATCTAAGTTCTCCTTGAATCTTGTGCATTTTTGCATTATATCTGGTACTACACTACATTCCATTCTGTATGAAAAAACTATTGGACTGCCTGCTGTTTCCCTGAGAAAGTCAAAATGGCTGCCAGTGGAACAGAGCCAGTGGTGACACTCATGAAATGGCCGCCTGTGTGTGGACCAGTACTTACGCCTGCAGGGACTCTGTGACGGAGCCGATCTGGTTGACCTTGAGCAGCAGGCAGTTGCAGGCCTTGTCGGCCACACCCCTGGCGATGCGCTTGGGGTTGGTGACGGTCAGATCATCACCCACCACCTGGATGCTGGTCTCAGCCGTGAACTTGGACCATGCCGCCCAGTCATCCTGGTCGAAGGGATCCTCAATGGACACCACTGTAGAAGACAGAGGAGAATGGTTGTAAAGGGCTAGTTGTTAGAGCAGGTCGCTGAGGACACTACTGGGGAGAGGAGGGGTAAGAAACTCTGTCATGCTATCAAAGAGCCATGCACCTCTAAAGCCTAATTGGCTAAAATGAGACATTTATTGTTCAACTGATTTACCTTCGGTTCCCATACGTCAGGGCCAAATCAAAGCTCATTCCAACTCTAGCTACAGCTGAAATATCCCCTTAAAGATCCACCAAGGCTCTGGCCTCACACAGGTGACGGAATGTCAGTCACTCAGCCTAACAGAAACAGATCTGCGTTCCAAATAGCACCCTATTCCCTACATAGTGCACTACTATTAACCAGAGCCCTATGGGTAGTAGTGTGCTGTATAGGGAATAGGGTGCCATTTGGGACTTAACAGTATAATGAGGATCAGTGGTTATCTCAGTAATAGACCTGGTTAATCCTTCATCTAGGATCAGTGGTTATCTCAGTAATAGACCTGGTTAATCCTTCATCTAGGATCAGTGGTTATCTCAGTAATAGACCTGGTTAATCCTTCATCTAGGATCAGTGGTTATCTCAGTAACAGACCTGGGTAACCCTTCATCTAGGATCAGTGGTTATCTCAGTAACAGACCTGGGTAACCCTTCATCTGGGATCAGTGGTTATCTCAGTAACAGACCTGGGTAATCCTTCATCTAGGATCAGTGGTTATCTCAGTAACAGACCTGGGTAACCCTTCATCTGGGATCAGTGGTTATCTCAGTAACAGACCTGGGTAATCCTTCATCTAGGATCAGTGGTTATCTCAGTAACAGACCTGGGTAACCCTTCATCTGGGATCAGTGGTTATCTCAGTAACAGACCTGGGTAATCCTTCATCTGGGATCAGTGGTTATCTCAGTAACAGACCTGGGTAACCCTTCATCTAGGATCAGTGGTTATCTCAGTAACAGACCTGGGTAATCCTTCATCTAGGATCAGTGGTTATCTCAGTAACAGACCTGGGTAACCCTTCATCTGGGATCAGTGGTTATCTCAGTAACAGACCTGGGTAACCCTTCATCTGGGATCAGTGGTTATCTCAGTAACAGACCTGGGTAATCCTTCCTCTAATGGTAGAGGCACTGCCGACACCAGGCGACCTATCCCCCTTGGTGATCAGGGCCCTGGTCAAAAGTAGTGCACTATATAGGGAATAGGCTGATGTTTGGGACGCATCAACACCAACCTGGGTAATCTTTGACGAAGCTCTTGTAGAGGTCTCCCAGCTGGTCTGGGGAGATGTAACGGCTGGGGTCGTCAGGTGACTTGAAGTCCAGGTCGTACTTCCCGTCCTTATAGAACTCGGAGGCAGCCACGTCCATGCCGATCACGATCTTGTCGGTGTAGCCGGCTTTGCCGATGGCTTCCTTCAGCAGCTCCAGAGCTGAAGGGAAAAACAGACAAATTAGAGTTAAGATTCCCACACGATAAATAATTAGATTTGTTTGGCTTTGATATATTTATGAATTCCTTCTTAGGCTCCCTGTCTGGCTCCTGACCTATTTATAGTGTTTATATGCTGTTTAATGTGACATGTAGCCTATTTGAAATGATTTTAGCTTTTTACGTTCACTTCATGTATATTTAAATACTTTTCATTCAAATCCATATGGTTTGGTTTCAATACTTAAAAACGAATTGGTAGGTCCAGGTAGTCACAAAAATAGATGGGTGTTGGTTAAATTGTGATTTTAATGAATGGAGCGAATTTAGAGCAGGATTGGTTTTTATCAGAGCGGTAGGAACGACATGGAGCATCGGAGTGGTGCGCAATCACGGCTCCATGAGCGCTGAGGGGGACTTCCAACCGCTCAACTCCGCTCACTTGCTCTGACTGAGATACACTGAGCTACACTGAGTCAAACAGAGCCACAGTGGCTGGCCAGTCTATGCATTATTCAGTATTGGGTTGAGGCCTTGATTTAGAAACCATCTGTCGCCTCCGGAGTAGCATTCCTAGGCAATGAATAGAAAGCGCCACCAACATAGGTTCACGGTGGTGTAAACGCTAGGGGAGGGGGAGATAGGGTCTGGGGGGCGAGGGGGCGAAGGAGTCTTAGGTGAAGTACTAGAGGGTTCTAGGAATGTTAAACTCAGTGGACATTCCCTCTCAGCTAAGGCCCAGAAGTGTAAGGAAGCAGCATCACTACTCATTATCCAACTGAAGTGATGCTGCAGTGGTGTCATACTGCTGGTCTTGTGGCAACTGATGCTGTAAAAAGGGCTGTACATCTGACTGATTCATAGTTTTGATTGATTGATTAACTGACTGACGCTCATCCTCTCACACCTTCCTTTTTCTCCAGGATGTTGGGGGTGAAGCCTCTCTCTCTCTCTCTCTCTCTCTCTCTCTCTCTCTCTCTCTCTCTCTCTCTCTCTCTCTCTCT
>NW_028159191.1:0-43211 GCF_964263955.1 Coregonus lavaretus
GAATGGAGGAGACAGGGCCCCCTGCAGAGATCAGAATGGAGGAGACAGGGTCCCCTGCAGAGATCAGAATGGGAGGAGACAGGGCCCCCTGCAGAGATCGGAATGGAGGAGACAGGGCCCCTGCAGAGATCAGAATGGAGGAGGCAGGGCCCCCCGCAGAGATCAGAATGGAGGAGACAGGGCCCCCTGCAGAGATCAGAATGAGGAGACAGGGCCCCTGAAGAGATCTGAATGGAGGAGACAGGACCCCCTGCAGAGATCAGAATGGAGGAGACAGGGCCCCCTGCAGAGATCAGAATGGAGGAGACAGGGCCCCCTGCAGAGATCAGAATGGAGGAGACAGGGCCCCCTGCAGAGATCAGAATGGAGGAGACAGGGCCCCCTGCAGAGATCAGAATGGAGGAGACAGGGCCCCCTGCAGAGATCGGAAGGGAGGAGACAGGCCCCCTGCAGAGATCAGAATGGAGGAGACAGGGCCCCTGCAGAGATCAGAATGGAGGAGACAGGGACCCCTGCAGAGATCAGAATGGAGGAGACAGGGGCCCCTGCAGAGATCAGAATGGAGGAGACAGGGCCCCTGCAGACATCGGAATGGAGGAGACAGTCCCAAGCCAGAGCAGCATTGATCTGCAGGGTCCCCAATAAAGGGAGACAGCCTTTACCAGATCCATAGTATATAGATTTAGAGCTTCACTAAACTCATCGTTAATCCAGCCATGCAAATCATTCTGCTCGAAAATTAGATTAGCCTTTGTTTGACGCAACATCCTCCTCCTTCCCCCTCCTCCCCCAGTAAAACTGGGCAGGAAGTCAAGAAGAAATGGTGCTAATTACTGGCCTATAGGAGCTGAGTAAGCAGGGATTACATAAACCTGAACATTAGCCAGACAGACTTTGGCCCCATTGCATTGACTGGGATAGCAGTTAACTGCAAGAAACCAGGGCCAAACTTCTGGAGAGCCCCTGGACAGGTTCTTAGACAGTTGGGTGTGAAAAGATATTTACTTTTTTATACCTGGAATGTGTGTGTGTGTGTGTGTGTGTGTGTGTGTGGCTATTGCATGTGCCTGATGCCTTTCTATACTGTAGCTCTAACCACATCCATCTGGCCTCAGAGAGAGAGAGAGAGAGAGAGAGAGAGAGAGAGAGAGAGAGAGAGAGAGAGAGAGAGAGAGAGAGAGAGAGAGAGAGAGAGAGAGAGAGAGAGAGAGAGAGAGAGAGAGGAGAGAGAGAGAGAGAGAGAGAGAGAGAGAGAGAGAGAGAGAGAGAAGAGAGAGAGAGAGAGAGAGAGAGAGAGAGAGAGAGAGAGAGAGAGAGAGATAATATGACATTTGAAATGTCTCTATTCCTTTGGAGTGTAATGAGTGTAACGTTTACTGTAAATTTTTATTGTTTATTTCACTTTTGTTAATTAACTATTTCACTTGCTTTGGCAACGTAGACATATGTTTCCCATGCCAATAAAGCCTTTTCATTTGAACTGAGATAGAGAGGAGAGAAAGAGCAAACAGCGCGTGAGAATCATGAAACCCTTCTCTTCTCTTCTCTGACAGACAGACCCTTGTCTTCTCTGACAGACAGACCCTTCTCTTCTCTGACAGACAGACCCTTGTCTTCTCTGACAGACAGACCCTTGTCTTCTCTGACAGACAGACCCTTCTCTTCTCTGACAGACATACCCTTCTCTTCTCTGACAGACATACCCTTCTCTTCTCTGACAGACAGACCCTTGTCTTCTCTGACAGACAGACCCTTGTCTTCTCTGACAGACAGACCCTTCTCTTCTCTGACAGACAGACCCTTGTCTTCTCTGACAGACAGACCCTTCTCTTCTCTGAAAGACAGACCATTCTCCTTCTCTGACGGACAGACCCTCCTCTTATCTGACAGACAGACCCTTCTCCTTTTCTGACAGACAGACCCTTGTCTTCTCTAGGAGAGAGTGATAGTGACACAGCATATTTCACCCATTAACAAGTGTATCCTCCACAGTGTGTAAAACCACCAAGCCCTACTGTAGGACCCTGATGGATTCTCTCAATATCACAGCTCCACTGTTCACCGCTGGGCTGGCACAAGGTGTTTTATTATCTGAGCAGGTAGTTTGAAAGAAGCAGAGAGGGAGAGAGAGACAAGGAAAGCAAGAGGGAGGGAGGGAGATAAGGAGAGACAGATGGAGGAGGAAGGGCCAGGGGAGAATGACTGCCCCTTCTCATTAAAGTCACATAGTTCAGAAAATGTTTTCAGAAAAACAGGATCCCCCATTATAGTAAATGGGAAAATGGCAATCTTCGTGTAAATAAACCTTTTTTTCTAAGACAATCATGGTACCAAATGTATGTTCTATTATTTTAAAATAGTTTCTAATGGCAGCCTGCAGTAGCCCAGTCGGCCTTCAACTTGAGGTACTCAAAAAGAGGGGGCAGAACTGAGCTAGCCTGAAACGTCACTTACAGGTCATTCTGAAAGTATTCAGTCCCCTTGACTTTTTCTACGTTTTGTTACGTTACAGCCTTATTCTAAAATTGATTAAATTGTTTTTTCCCCTCATCAATCTACGCACAATACCCCATAATGACAAAGCAAAAACAGGTATTTAGACATTTTTGCAAATGTATTACAAAAAACGCCAGGAAATATCACATTTACATAAGTATTCAGACCCTTTATTCAGTACTTTGTTGAAGCAACTTTGGCAGCGATTATAGCCTTGAGTCTTCTTGGGTATGATGCTACAAGCTTGGCACACCTGTATTTGGGGAGTTTCTCCCATTCTTCTCAGCAGATCCTTGCAAGCTCTGTCTGGTTGGGTGGGGTGCTTGGCTGCACAGCAATTTTCAGGTCTCTCCAGAGATGTTCGATCTGGTTCAAATCCGGGCTATGGTCGTTTTGACATGATACACACAAATCATGTCCATTCAATTGAATTTATCACAGGTGGACTCCAATCAAGTTGTAGAAACATCTCAAGGATGATCAATGGAAACAGGTTGAACAGGGCGGCAGGTAGCTTAGTGGTTAAGAGTGTTGTGCCAGAAACCGAAAGGTTGCTGGTTCTAATCCCCGAGCCGACTAGGTGAATAATCTGCCGATGTGTCCTTGAGCAAGGCACTTAACCCTAATTGCTCATGTAAGTCGCTCTGGATAAGAGCGTCTGCTAAATGACAAAAAAAAAAAAAAACTTTGTTAAATTTCGAGTCTCATAGCAAAGGGTCTGAATACTTATGTAAATAAGGTGTTTCTGTTTTTGTTTTTTTTATACATTTGCAAACATCTATTAAAACCTGTTATCACTTAGTCATTATGGGGTATTGTGTGTAGATTGATGAAAAAAAACCAATATTGAATCCATTTTAGAATAAGGCTGTAATGTAACAAAATGTGGAAAAGGTCAAGGGGGTCTGAATACATTCCGAATGCACTTGTATGTCTCCATGAGACAGCATTCATTGGCTTCAATGTGCTATTGAGTCTTCAAATAGGACTACATGGTGTCACGTGATCGATAGCTTTATCCATTCATGTATACAGTCATTGGGGGGGACATGGAAAGTCTCGAACAATTGATACATCTAAACTGATTCTCGGTCACTTTGGAAGATTGAGACGTTTACCTTTCTACTGTCTTTACACTTTCACTTCATTTATTTTACGGTCACATGTTTATCTTAGTTCAATACACACATTCTCTCTCTCTCTCTCTCTCTCTCTCTCTCTCTCTCTCTCTCTCTCTCTCTCAATTCTATTCTATTTAAGGGGCTTTATTGGCATCATCAAACCATTTGTTATTGTTGTAAAATTCTTTAGGTTGTCTCCTTTAAATGTTTAGATTTGATAGGGAAGCTGAGAGGTCAAATGTACTGTTTAGGTTTTCTACTGCCAAATTTACACCGTCACTATTACAGTGAAATATTTTGTCCAGGAAGTTATCTAAAAGGGATTGAATTTGTTGTTGCCTAATAGTTTTTTGGTAGGTTTACACACTATTTTCCTTCCATCTATAGCATTTCTTAATATTATTCAGTTCCTTTGGTTTTGATGCCTCTTGATTGAGTATTGCTCTGTTCAATTAGACTGTGATTTTGCTGTGATCTGATAGGGATGTCAGTGGGCTGACTGTGAACGCTCGGAGAGACTCTGGGTTGAGGTCAGTGATAAAGTAGTCTACAGTACTACTGCCAAGAGATGAGCTATAGGTGTACCTACCGTAGGAGTCCCTTCGAAGCCTACCATTGACTATGTACATACCCAGCGTGCGACAGAGCTGCAGGAGTTGTGACCCGTTTTTGTTGGTTATGTTGTCATAGTTGTGCCTAGGGGGGCATATGCGGGAGGGAATGCTGTCACCTCCAGGTAGGTGTTTGTCCCCCTGTGTGCTGAGAGTGTCAGGTTCTTATCCAGTTCTGGCATTTAGGTCGCCACAGACGAGTACATGTCCCTGGGCCTGGAAATTACTGATTTCCCCCTCTAGGGCGGCGCACGATTGGCCCAGCGTCATCCTGGTTTGCCCGGGGTAGGCCGTCATTGTAAATAAGAGTTTGCCCTTAACTGACTTGCCTAGTTAAATAAAGGTTAAATAAAAATAAAAGGAAAGAGACTGTCTACTCCCTGAGTTCCTTCCCTGTTTTACTCCTGGTAGTTAGGTGGATGGGACAACCAGCTCTCTGTAACCTAGAAGGCAACCAGTGGGTCCATCTCCTCTATACCATGTTTCTTGTAGGATTACAATGTCTGTATTTCTGATGTATTTGGTGAAGTCCAGGTTCCTGCTCTTTAGGCCAAAGGCAGATGACCTCAGGCCTTGGATATTCCATTTACATTTACATTTTAGTCATTTAGCAGACGCTCTTATCCAGAGCGACTTACAGTTAGTGAGTGCATACAATTTTCATACATCCAGGCTTTGTGTTCCATAAAGTGTCTAATGTTGTTGGTCGTGTGGTTTGGCCTCAGACCAGTAAGTGTGAGCAGAGTCTGCGGAGCATCTGTTACATGCCATTGGTTTGGGCTAGTGTAAGATTGGGGGTTGGGCCTGTTTGCCTGCTCACGGCCTGGGCGTATGTGTGACTTTCATGTTGAGGCCCTCTTTGCGTGAGCGGAGGGCATGGGGTGGGCAGGAGGGGCATAGGTCTGATCTGAGGGGGCCTATATGGGATTGTGGGCATGTCCCCCTCTCTCTCTCTCTCTAAATTCAATTCAATTCAATTTAAGGGCTTTATTGGCATGGGAAACGTATGTTAACATTGCCATTCTCATCGACGGGGCTGTATGTTAACATTGCCATTCTCATCGACGGGGCTGTAGTGGAACAGGTTGAGAGCTTCAAGTTCCTTGGTGTCCACATCACCAACGAACTATCATGGTCCAAACACACCAAGACAGTCGTGAAGAGGGCACGACAAAGCCTATTCCCCCTCAGGAGACTGAAAAGATTTGGCATGGGTCCTCAGATCCTCAAAAAATTCTACAGCTGCACCATCGAGAGCATCCTGACTGGTTGCATCACCGCCTGGTATGGCAACTGCTTGGCCTCCGACCGCAAGGCACTACAGAGGGTAGTGCGTACGGCCCAGTACATCACTGGGGCCAAGCTTCCTGCCATCCAGGACCTCTATACCAGGCGGTGTCAGAGGAAGGCCCTCAAAATTGTCAAAGACTCCAGCCACCCTAGTCATAGACTGTTCTCTCTGCTACCGCACGGCAAGCGGTACCGGAGTGCCAAGTCTAGGTCCAAAAGACTTCTCAACAGCTTCTACCCCCAAGCCATAAGACTCCTGAACAGCTAATCATGGCTACCCGGACTATTTGCACTGCCCCCCCCACCCCATCCTTTTTACGCTGCTGCTACTCTGTTAATTATTTATGCATAGTCACTTTAACTCTACCCACATGTACATATTACCTCAACTACCTCAACTAGCCGGTGCCCCCGCACATTGACTCTGCAACGGTACCCCCCTGTATATATAGCCTCCCTACTGTTACTTTATTTTACTTCTGCTCTTTTTTTTCTCAACACTTTTTTTGTTGTTGTTTTATTTTTACTTTTTTTGTTAAAAATAAATGCACTGTTGGTTAAGGGCTGTAAGTAAGCATTTCACTGTAATATCTGCACCTGTTGTATTCGGCGCATGTGACCAATAACATTTTATTTTATTTGAAGTAGATAGTAAACAAAAGTGAAATAAACAATAAATATTAACAGTAAACATTACACTCAGAAGTTCCAAAAGAATAAAGACATTTCAAATGTCATATTATGTATATATACAGTGTTGTAACAATGTGCAAATAGTTAAAGTACAAATGGAAAAATAAATAAACATAAATATGCGTTGTATTTACAATGGTGTTTGTTCTTCACTGGTTGCCCTTTTCTTGTGGCAACAGGTCACAAATCTTGCAGCTGTGATGGCACACTGTGGTTTTTCACCCAGTAGATAAGGGAGTTTATCAAAATTGGGTTTGTTTTCGAATTCTTTGTGGATCGCTGTAATCTGAGGGAAATATGTGTAGTGCAGCTCAGTTTCCACCTCATTTTGTGGGCAGTGTGCACATAGCCTGTCTTCTCTTGTGAGCCAGGTCTCTCTCTCTCTCTCTCTCTCTCTCTCTCTCTCTCTCTCTCTCTCTCTCTCTCTCTCCACCTCTTGACCTTCTCTACCTGCCATCTCCCCTCCCTCTCACCTTTCTCTCTCTTCTACTCTCTTCTTCTTCACCTCCTTTCTCCGTACATCCCATTTTTCAGAGGGCCTTGCAGGTTGCTTAGAAACCTTCTGAACATCTTGTTGGAGGTGATTATTCCAGACCAAAGCAGTGGAGCCGGAGCTTTAGGAGGATGTTGCTGTCTGGCTAATCACCACTGCCCCCGATGCAAGCACCAGTTAGCCTCGAGCTAGCCTAGAGCCAGGCTCATATCTACCTCTAGGTCTACCGGACGGGAGTAGCCAGCTAACTAGCTACTTGCTATCAGCTACCGTTAGCGGTTTTTCACCATTGTCCGTGGCCTGCACCACTCACCAGCCAGCTCTAGTCTGGACTATTATTCGGCCAATCAGTTTTCTGCCGGAATCACTGAATCACTGGACCTTTAACTCCGGATTCATCGCTACCAGCTAGCTGCAACAAAATGGACGTTGTGGTCTGGCTAATCATCCTGAGCTAGGCCCATCTCCCGGCTATCTACCTCTGTCAACCGGACGGGACCACCTAGTGTTGACACGGAGCCCCGCCGATCCTACACGACTGGTCTGCCGACGAAATCGTCTGATGTGGTTACGACGTCGACCACGAAGATTCCATCTGCTAGCCCCGGCCCGCTAGCACACGCTAGCCGTGGCCTCTTACTCGCTAGTGCTTTAGCAGCCTCCGAACTATCCTATTGCTGTTCACCGGACCTTATGATAACTCAGCTATACAGCTGATGTCTGCTGGACTGTTCCTTTGTACGGTACTGCATCCTGTTTATGTTTAGCCTCAGCCCAAACTGTGTCGTCATTACCAGCTGTTGTCTTAGCTCTCTCAAATTACACCTGTGATTGCTTTATGCCTCTCTCCCTTGTCAACATGGTTAGCTTATTGTTTTTTCGGTTATTTATAATTGTACTATTTCACTGTAGATCCCCCAGCCCAGCTAAACCTGCCTTAGATAGCTCCTTTGTCCCACACGCGGAGACCGACTCAATTGGTGCCTCCAGTGATGCTATCTCTTTCATTGTTACCCAACGCTTAGGTTTACCTCCACTTTACTCATATCCTTCCATATCCTTGTCTGTACATAATGCCCTGAATCTTTTCTACAACGCCCGGAAATCTGCCCCCTTTATTCTATGTACCCAACGCACTAGAAGACCAGTTCTTAAAGCCTTTAGCCGTATCCTTATTCTAGTCCTCCTCTGTTCCTCTGGTGATGTAGAGGCTAACCCAGGCCCTGCAGCCCTCAGTATCACTCCTACTCCCCAGGCGCTATCATTTGCTGACTTCTGTAATCGCAAAAGTCTTGGTTTCTTGCACGTAAATATCAGAAGTCTACTTCCTAAGTTTGAGTTATTCACTGCGTTAGCACACTCCGCCAACCCTGATGTTCTAGCAGTGTCTGAATCCTGGCTTAGGAAGGCCACCAAAAATTCTGAAATTTCCATCCCCAACTATAACATTTTCCGTCTAGATAGAACTGCCAAAGGGGGTGGAGTTGCAATCTACTGTAGAGATAGCCTGCAGAGCTCTATCATACTATCCAGGTCTGTGCCCAAACAGTTTGAGCTTCTACTTCTAAAAATCCACCTTTCCAGAAATAAGTCTCTCACTGTTGCCGCTTGCTACAGACCCCCTCAGCCCCCAGCTGTGCCCTGGATACCATATGTGAATTGATTGCCCCCCATTTATCCTCAGAGTTCGTACTGCTTGGTGACCTAAATTGGGATATGCTTAATACCCCGGCCATCCTACAATCCAAACTAGATGCCCTCAATCTCACACAAATTATCAACGAACCTACCAGGTACAACCCTAAATCCGTAAACATGGGTACCCTCATAGATATCATCCTGACTAACTTACCCTCTAAATACACCTCAGCTGTCTTCAACCAGGATCTCAGCGATCACTGCCTTATTGCCTGCATCCGTAACGGGTCCGCGGTCAAACGACCACCCCTCATCACTGTCAAACGCTCCCTAAAACACTTTAGCGAGCAGGCCTTCCTAATTGACCTGGCCCAGGTATCCTGGATGGATATAGATATCATTCTGTCAGTAGAGGATGCCTGGTTGTTCCTTAAAAGTAATTTCCTCTCAAACTTAAATAAACATGCCCCATTCAAAAAATACAGAACTAAGAACAGATATAGCCCCTGGTTCTCCTCAGACTTGACTGCCCTTGACCAGCACAAAAACATCCTGTGGCGTACTGCATTAGCATCAAATAGCCCCCGCGATATGCAACTTTTCAGGGAAGTTAGGAACCAATATACACAAGCAGTCAGGAAAGCAAAGGCTAACTTTTTCAAACAGAAATTTGCATCCTGTAGCACTAACTCCAAAAAGTTTTGGGACACTGTAAAGTCCATGGAGAATAAGAGCACTTCCTCCCAGCTGCCCACTGCACTGAGGCTAGGAAACACTATCACCACCGATAAATCTACAATAATCGAGAATTTCAACAAGCATTTTGCTACGGCTGGCCATGCTTTCCACCTGGCTACCACTACCCCGGCCACCAACTCTGCACCCTCCGCTGCAACTTGCCCATGCCCCCCCCCGCTTCTCCTTCACACAAATTCAGAGAGCTGATGTTCTGAAAGAGCTGCAAAATCTGGACCCCTACAAATCAGCTGGGCTAGACAATCTGGACCCTTTCTTTCTAAAACTAGCCGCCGAAATTGTCGCAACCCCTATTACTAGTCTGTTCAACCTCTCTTTCATAACGTCTGAGATCCCCAGAAATTGGAAAGCTGCCGCGGTCATCCCCCTCTTCAAAGGGGGTGACACTCTAGATCCAAACTGCTACAGACCTATATCCATCCTGCCCTGCCTTTCAAAAGTATTTGAAAGCCAAGTTAACAAACAGATCACCGACCATTTCGAATACCACCGTACCTTCTCCGCTATGCAATCCGGTTTCCGAGCTGGTCATGGGTGCACTTCAGCCACGCTCAAGGTCCTAAACGATATTATAACCGCAATTGATAATAGACAGTACTGTGCAGCCGTCTTCATCGACCTGGCCAAGGCTTTCGACTCTGTCAACCACCGCATTCTTATTGGCAGACTAAATAGCCTTGGTTTCTAAAAATGACTGCCTCGCCTGGTTCACCAAGTACTTCTCAGATAGAGTTCAGTGTGTCAAATCGGAGGGCCTGTTGTCTGGACCTATGGCAGTCTCTATGGGGGTGCCACAGGGTTAAATTCTTGGGCCGACACTTTTCTCCGTGTATATCAATGATGTCGCTCTTGCTGCTGGTGACTCTCAGATCCACCTCTACGCAGACGACACCATTTTGTATACATCTGGCCCTTCATTGGACACTGTGTTAACAAACCTCCAAACGAGCTTTAATGCCATACAACACTCCTTCAGTAGCCTTCAACTGCTCTTAAACACTAGTAAAACTAAATGCATGCTTTTCAATCGAACGCTGCTGGCACCCGCCCACCCGACTAGAATCACCACTCTCGACGGGTCTGACCTAGAGTATGTGGACAACTACAAATACCTAGGTGTCTGGTTAGACTGTAAACTCTCCTTCCAGACTCACATTAAGAATCTCCAATCCAAAGTTAAATCTAGAATCGGCTTCCTATTTCGCAACAAAGCCTCCTTCACTCATGCTGCCAAACATGCCCTCGTAAAACTGACTATCCTACCGATCCTTGACTTCGGCGATGTCATTTACAAAATAGCCTCCAACACTCTACTCAGCAAATTGGATGTAGTCTATCACAGTGCCATCCGTTTTGTCTCCAAAGCCCCATACACTACCCACCACTGTGACTTGTACGCTCTTGTTGGCTGGTCCTCACTACATGTTCGTCGTCAAACCCACTGGCTCCAGGTCATCTATAAATCACTGCTAGGCAAATCCCTGCCTTATCTTAGCTCATTGGTCACCATAGCAGCACCCACCCGTAGTCTGCGCTCCAGAAGGTATATCTCACTGGTCATTCCCAAAGCCAACACCTCCTTTGGCCGCCATTCCTTCCAGTTCTCTGCTGCCAATGACTGGAACGAATTGCAAAAATCTCTGAAGCTGGAGACTCTTATCTCCCTCACTAACTTTAAGCATCAGTTGTCAGAGCACCTTACCGATCACTTCACCTGTACACAGCCCATCTGAAATTAGCCCACCCAACTACCTCATCCCTATATTGTTATTTATTTTGCTCTTTTGCACCCCAGTATCTCTATTTGCACATAATCTCTTGCACATCTAGCATTCCAGTGTTAATACTAATTGTAATTATTTTGCACTATAGCCTATTTATTGCCTTACCTCCACAACTTGCTACATTTGCACACACTGTATATATATTTTCTGTTGTATTTTTGACTTTATGTTTTTTTTTTACCCCATATGTAACTCTGTGTTGTTGTTTTTATCGCACTGCTTTGCTTTATCTTGGCCAGGTCGCAGTTGTAAATGAGAACTTGTTCTCAACTGGCTTCCCTGGTTAAATAAAGGTTAAATAAATAAATAATAAATAGGAGGAGGGCAGCCTCCCTCGTCTGTGTGGAGCCCAGATAGTGGCTCAGAAACATCTCTCTTAATTGGCTGTCAGACTGAAGTTGGACTGAAGCCATTATAAGGAAAGAAGAGTCATACTTCCCATGCTTCACATTACAATGTGTGACTGGCTGGATGGATGAAGGACTCAATACTTTTGTGACACTCACACCAGCAGGGGGATTGCTTCTGGATATATGGTGTGGATTTATGGCTGTGTGAATGTGTGTGTGGCTGTGTGTATGCGTGTATGTGTATTTGGCTGTGTGTGTGTGTGTGTGGCTGTGTGTGTGTGGCTGTGTGTGTGTGTGTGTGTGTGTGTGTGGCTGTGTGTGTACATGCGTATGAATGTATGTGTGTGTCCCCTACCTTTCCTCTCTGTTCTGCCCCACACACACTCGTCCTCCATGGCGCGGGGTGGGGTTGCTGCAGGACCTCTGTCGGACCTGGAAGCCAATACCACAGCTGGTGCTACAGGGGACCCACAGAGTCCAGGGGCTCCACACACCGTTCCTATGGAGACACCACAGACCACAGGGTTACACACACACACATAGAGAGAGAGGGGTGGAGAAAGACAGAACGCTTGCTATTGAGTAAATGTTTCTGCTATCGAATAAAATACACACTGTATTTCATTTATTAACTTAAACATGAACTGTAAGCTTTTAGAGTATGTGTGAGCAAAGGGCAGATGGATTGATTGACAAATACCAATGGAAAGACAGGCAGAACAATAGACAGTCAGACAGACAGTCAGACAGACAGACAGACAGACAGAACAATAGACAGTCAGACAGACAGTCAGACAGACAGACAGACAGACAGACAGACAGACAGACTGTATACCTGGAGCAGTTGGCGACCTCCACGCTGAGTCCGTGACAGGACTGACCCCCACACTGGGGTGTGGGGTTATCACAAGGCCTGGTCCGACACAGACAGGAACCAGCACTGCCCCCATCAGTCTGGCTACAGGCCCCCCAGCCTGACCACTGCCCAAACCCTCCATCCACTGTCACTTTACGCACCTGGGGAGATCACAGGGAGAAAATACTTCAAACTAGGGTGGAGGTCAACAGAAAGGAATGATGGCTATAGGGACAGAGAGAATGAGAGAGATGGAAATCTGATGCACCATGGGTAATACACAGTGAAGGAGTTGGAATAGGGGGAGGAGGTTGGGGAGGATGGCGGGAACAGATAGGGAGAGAGATAAATGTGCACCATCAGGGACGATGACTAAAACTGGTATTCATGTGTAATCACTAGAGATATGGAGATATGGATCTATGGAGATATAGAGATATGGAGATATGGAGATATAGAGATATGGAGATATGGATATATAGAGATATGGAGATATGGAGATATAGAGATATGTAGATATAGAGATATAGAGAGATAGAGATATGTAGATATGTAGATATAGAGATATGTAGATATGTATATATAGAGATATGGAGATATGGAGATATAGAGATATGGAGATATAGAGATATAGAGAGATAGATATATGTAGATATAGAGATATGTAGATATGTAGATATAGAGATATGGAGATATGGATATATAGAGATATGGAGATATGGAGATATAGAGATATGTAGATATAGAGATATAGAGATATGGACACCATGAGATGTATCCAAAGGAGGAGATATATAAATAAAAAGATAGTATGATTTTTTAAATTATAATTCACAAGGGACAAAACACATAGTTCAGCTGAGTAAAACATAAGGGAAATGAATGATGAGAGAAAAAAAACGCTCTTATCCAGAGCGACTTACAGTTAGTGAGTGGATACATTTTGAACTGAAACTGAACTGAACTGAAATAAAATCTGCCCTTCTATTATTGGTAATTGAACCCAGTCGACAGTCTAAATTGGAAGACCTTACTATGAGAGAAACACATTCTCATGAATGGAGAGAGATGATGCAGAGATGGAGAGAGAGCACAGAGAGAGAGAGAGAGAACAGAGGAAGCGAGAGAAAGAGAAAGCGAGAGAGAGAGAGCGAGAGCGAGAGGGAGCAGAGAGAGATCAGAGAGGAAGCAACAGAGAAAGAGAGAGAGAGAAGAAGAGAGAGAGAGAGAAAGAGAGAGAGAGAGAGAGGAAGAGAACGAAAGAAAGAGAGAGGGGGAGCAGAGAAAGAGACCAGAGAGAGGAAGAGAGAGAGAGGGGAGGGAGAGAAAGGGAGAGAGCTATATTGCATCTCTTTTAGCTAAGACGGATAAAGAATAGATGCTAAGGAGATGAAAAGCTATAATATATGCTAATGAGATGAAAGGCTTGAATAGATGCTAATGAGATGAAAGGCTAGAATAGATGCAAATGAGATGAAAGGCCAGAATATATGCTAATGTGATGAAATGCTAGAGTATATGCTAAGGATATAAAAAGCTAGAAGATATGCTAATGTATGAAAGGCTTGAATAGATGCTAATGGTATTAAAGGCTAGAATAGATGCTAATGAAATGAAAGGCTAGAATCAATGCTAATTATATGAAAGGCTAGAATAGAGGGATGGACAAAAGGGTGATATTTTGCTGCCGAGGCGAGGGCTAGATAAAACAATAGTTTGTGGGGGGAAGAAAATTGTTTTGTATTACATATATACGCTAGGAAACATCACAGCAAGAATAATTGATTATTTCACGGTCTCAGTGGAACTGCATCAGCAGACTTCTCTATCGTTTCTCACACATATTAGAGAAAGTGCAATTTATTCTTGGGTTTGAAATCAGTGTGCTGTAGAGGGGGAGGGAATATGATGCTTCCATTCAATTTCAGTTTCAGTTTGAAATGTTAAAAACATAAGGTGAATAGGATGCTTCCATTTCATTCCAGGTTCAGTTTTTCCATTCGTAGTTTAATTGCCTAAAAAATACATTCGGTGAACATGGTGACTAAGATTTATTTTACTTAACTTAAAACTAAAAAAATACAAACTTCTTAAAACTTTAACAAAAACTTTTTCCCTATTGTTTATTTCCACAGGGAGTCCAGTCCAGCACCAGATGGTTTTGCGAATAGGTTGGTAAAGCTGTCTCCTGTCTACCCACTCACTGAGCTACTACACATTACACCTAGGAACAGGTCCCTATCCAGATCTTAACCACAAAAATATGTCAAATATAAACTTCATCTATCCTCTAAGTTCTCTGAAAGTTCAGTTCCATGGTGAGGAAAACCACTTTAAAATCACAAAAGCCTATTAGGGTAATGTTCATACATCTCCATGCAGTAACATCACAAAAGCATCATTGACTTTGTAGTCATTTTTATCCCCAATATTCCTGTCTCTTCTCTTTTAACAGTTAAAGGGATACTTCAGGATTTTGGCAATGAGGCCCTTTATCTACTTCCCCAGAGTCAGACGAACTCGTGGCAGTGGAGGCTCCTCAAAGGAGGAAGGGGAGGACCATCCTCCTCAGTGAAATTTCATAAAAATAAAAATAGTGAAACATTAAGAAAGTTATCCTTTTTAGATAAAACTATGCTAAATATATTCATATGTCACCAAATAATTGATTAAAATACACTGTTTTGCAGTAACTTCAACAGCACTGTCTGGGGTAGCACCATGGTGTAGCCGGGGGACATCTAGCTTCCATCCTCCTCTGGCTACATTGACTTCAATACAAAACATAGGAGGCTCGTAGGCCTCACCCCCTTCCATAGACATACATGGTAATTGTGACCACTTCCGGAGGACGTCCTCCAATCAAAGCTTTTGCAGTATGAACTGACATGCTGTCCATACAATCAGAGAATTAGGATCAGAGAATGAACCTAGTGTGTTGCCAGGGTAGATTTTCCCCTGTGCCTATGTATTATTGGATATCTGTTACAGTGTATTTGCCAGGGATGAGAGTTTCCCCTGTGCCTGTTTTGTTGATCGCTATTTGAGCGCATTTGTGTGTCTACGAAGGAATAAACTCTGTATTCGGTGATATCCTCCTGCGCCTGACTCCTTTCCATCACACTCATCACAGTATGGGATGAAAACAATACTATTTTTCAGTCTGATCAACTGTAGGCTACTTATAATAGCAGACGCATACAGCCTATGTGCGCTGTCCATCTGGTCAGGGTAACTAATTGGTAACGGTTTGTATTTATAGTCCATTTGTGTGTCAGGAGAAAATGTGAATGTGATGGCTAGGCTGCCAATACGTTTTCAATCCAAAACGATTAACTGGAATTAATCAATCAACATAATAGTGATGACAGATGTGAGTATATTTTTTATGAGGGCTACAGTTGCATAGGCCTGCATGATGCAAACATGCATAAAGCAAGCTCAGCCCTGTGAGTTCTATTATCTATCAGTTGTTGTCTATGTGTCTGGGTAGAGGAAATACCCCTCCTAATCTCGTCTAAATATAATTCATATGAACAAATATAAGGTTGATGCAGTTTGACAGGGTTTTTTAAAACCTTGTGACCTGATTAGGAAAAACTGGTCCCATCATAGCCCTTATAAAACCTTTTTACAACTGATTAATCACTGTCATACCTTATAGGGTCAGGAGTTTTCCTAGTTAGGTTAACAGATAAGGAAAAACTCCAGGCCCCAGGGGTAAAAATTGCCCCACCGCTCTGGGACCTATGGTGCCACCAGTCTGCTTGCAGTTGTCAGTTATCGTCAGGTATGTGGATGATCTGGGCTTTATTCAGGAACGTTTCTTGGGCTACTTTGATGTGTCCAGTGGGCGAGATGCGCAGTCTGTGTTTGACTTTATGAATTTTGAGATGTCTGAATTTAACTTCATAGAGAAACTTGTTGTCCAAACCTACGATGGCGCAGCTGTAATGGAATGTATCTGCTATTTGTATTTGCAGCTAAGTCCCCTCCTGTTCCCTGATTAAGAGGTGATGACTGCTCCACTCCACTACCATTGTCAACTTTCTCCTGACATGAACTGAAGCCACGTCTCATGTGCCCGCTCATCCACTGGCACATTGAATGTTTCCTCTCCAAGCACTGTGAGTACCCCTATCAATTTTCTCTCATTACTGTATGTAGAGTCAATCACATACACAAACACAATCACATTATTACGCATCAATGGTTTTACTCCTTGCATGGACTAACTCATTCTTAGCTCTTTTGTCTAACTATGTAGTGTGTTGTGTTATTGTTTTTTGTCTTCCCAGTTAAATCCTGTCCTGCACTGAAGCCTCTGAACACCTCAACTCATGCCTCATACCCTCATTCAATCAGTGCTGTGATCCCTTCCCAAAGCTGTGCAACCCTCTCATTCCCATTCCCCATAATATTCTACTATACGTGTCTTTATTAAATGCTTTAGGTTAAAATAATTAGTCTTTGATGATTTCTGAAACACACTTTGTCGTCTCCGTGCGTACCGCGCCTATACCGTGGGTCTCCCATCCTCCTCAATTTTTCAAGTCACCAGCCTTCACTGGACGTGAATACCATTTTTATGTCTCTGCGTGCAGTTTGAAGGAAGTTGCTAACTAGCACTAGCGCAATTGGTAACTAGCATTAGCGCAACGAACGCATGTTAGCATTGGCTCACAAAACGACCTCTAACTTCCTTCGTACTGGACACAGAGACATAAAAATGGGTATCCACGAGTTCATCTGACTCTGGGGAAGTGGGGAAGTAGATAAAGGTCCTCATTGCCAAAATTCAGAAGTATCCCTTTAAGGGTATTTGGACTGCCAGTCGTCAGTGTGTTTTAATAACCATGGCTATGGAAGTCCTACAATAATAACCAAATTACTCACAGTTTGTCTGGGCAACACAGGAATCCATTGTTCTGCTGGCTGACAGGACGTTATTGTAAAAAAGAATCTGTTCTCGTTCTCAATGATTTACCTGGCTAAATAAAGGTTACATAAGCAAACATTACGTTCCCCTCTTGTCTTTGGCAGTTGTCTGACGTCGTCAAAAGGAGGGAAGCAGAGCCAGAGAACAGGCGAGGACACCTGTAATAGTGACAGTGTTTTACACTGTTTTTTAGCTGACTATGATGTCATCAGACGGAGACAGCCAGTGCTCTCTGACCAGTAGAGAGTACTACTTAGGTCTGACGGTGAAAAAGACTGTATGAGTAATGCTTTGGTGTGTGTGCATGTTTGTGAGTGTGCGTGTGAGTGCGTGTGTGTGTGTGAGTGTGTGTGTAGGTGTTTGCCAACAGATACTGTTGGCTGTCTACTAGTACCATATAACCTGTTGAACATGAAACCACATACAAGACTAGGGCAGCAATACAGTCTGTCAGACACACAACAATTACCCTTTCATTTAGTGGTGACGAAGTGAAATCAATCCCCCCAATTGGGAGGGGGAAGAATGAATGGGCGGACTGCTGAGAATGAGGTAATGATCACGAAGACAGTGGAGATTGATTGAGTAAGCACCCCTATTCATTTCAACAGGATTTGCTGGGGAGAAAATTAATTTCCCAGAGGGTGACTGTGTGTGTGTGTGTGTGTGTGTGTGTGGTACAGTGCATTCTGGGTACTCACAGGGCATTGTGTGATGCTCTGTTCCCATTGGCTCATGCTGACGCTCTCCTCCAGGGTGGTACACTTCCTTAACACAAAGTCCCAGCCGCAGTAGGGGTCCCTCGCCCCCACACACCCCCTGACAGAGTGGAGAGAGAATAGTGATTGGTTGATTGATTAATATATTCATTAATGAGAGAGAAGGATAGAGAAGGAGAGAGGAGGAGAGAGGAGGACAGAGAAGGAGAGAGGAGGAGAGAGGAGGACAGAGGAGGAGAGAGAAGGAGAGAGAAGGATAGAGGAGGAGAGAGAAGGAGAGAGGAGGACATAATAATAATATGCCATTTAGCAGACGCTTTTATCCAAAGCAACATACAGTCATGTGTGCATACATTTTTACGTATGGGTGGTCCCGGGGATCGAACCCACTACCCTGGTGTTACAAGCGCCATGCTCTACCAATTGAGCTACAGAGGACCACAGATGGAGAGAGAAGGAGAAAGATGGAGAGAGGAGGAGAGAGATGGAGAGAGGAGGAGAGAGGTGGAGAGAGAAGGACATAATAATAATATGCCATTTAGCAGACGCTTTTATCCAAAGCAACTTACAGTCATGTGTGCATACATTTTTACGTATGGGTGGTCCCGGGGATCGAACCCACTACCCTGGCGTTACACGCGCCATGCTCTACCAATTGAGCTACAGAGGACCACAGATGGAGAGAGAAGGAGAGAGATGGAGAGAGGAGGAGAGAGGAGGAGAGAGAAGGAGATAGATGGAGAGAGGAGGAGAGAGAAGGAGAGAGATGGAGAGAGGAGGAGAGAAGGAGAGAGAAGGAGAGAGGTGGAGAGAGGAGGAGAGAGAAGGAGAGAGATGGAGAGAGAAGGAGAGAGAAGGAGAGAGGTGGAGAGAGGAGGAGAGAGGAGGAGAGAGAAGGAGAGAGAAGGAGTGGGGTGGAGAGAGGAGGAGAGAGAAGGAGAGAGATGGAGAGAGGAGGAGAGAGAAGGAGAGAGGTGGAGAGAGGAGGAGAGAGGAGGAGAGAAGGAGAGAGAAGGAGAGAGATGGAGAGAGGAGGAGAGAGAAGGAGAGAGATGGAGAGAGGAGGAGAGAGAAGGAGAGAGATGGAGAGAGGAGGAGAGAGGAGGAGAGAAGGAGAGAGAAGGAAAGAGATGGAGAGAGGAGGAGAGAGAAGAAGAGAGAAGGAGAGAGATGGAGAGAGGAGGAGAGAGAAGGAGAGAGATGGAGAGAGGAGGAGAGAGGAGGAGAGAAGGAGAGAGAAGGAGAGAGGTGGAGAGAGGAGGAGAGGAGGAGAGAGGAGGAGAGAAGGAGAGAGAAGGAGAGAGGTGGAGAGAGGAGGAGAGAGAAGGAGAGAGATGGAGAGAGATGGAGAGAGAAGGAGAGAGAAGGAGAGAGATGGAGAGAGGAGGAGAGAAGGAGAGAGAAGGAGAGATATGGAGAGAGAAGGAGAGAGAAGGAGAGAGATGGAGAGAGATGGAGAGAGGAGGAGAGAGGGAAGATATAGTACACTGTGACATAATCAGTTGTGAAAAGATTGTTCCAGAGTCATGTTCTGATCTGGAAACCTTACAGGCCAATTATTCAGACGTCTCTCTATGTTAGGCCTTGTTCAGTCAAAATGCCTGAAGCATGTATTTGAATGTCTACATATTTTCTGCTTTAAACAAACTATTTTCACAATACAGATTTGGCAAGGAAGCAGCTTTTTCAGGTCTCTGTTTGGGAGATTTAGAGCACAATAAAGTACCTGATGTCTCTCTTCTGTAATGCGAATAAGAGAGCTGTGTCACGAGACACACAACATGGACTGATCTCTGAGACACAACATGGACTGATCTCTGAGACACAACATGGACTGATCTCTGAGACACAACATGGACTGATCTCTGAGACACAACATGGACTGCTCTCTGAGACACAACATAGACTGATCTCTGAGACACAACATAGAAGGATATCTGAGACACAACATAGACTGATCTCTGAGACACAACATAGACTGATCTCTGAGACACAACATGGACTGATCTCTGAGACACAACATAGAAGGATATCTGAGACACAACATAGACTGATCTCTGAGACACAACATAGACTGATCTCTGAGACACAACATAGACTGATCTCTGAGACACAACATAGACTGATCACTGAGACACAACATAGACTGATCTCTGAGACACAACATAGAAGGATATCTGAGACACAACATAGACTGATCTCTGAGACACAACATAGACTGATCTCTGACACACAACATAGACTGATCACTGAGACACCACATAGACTGATCTCTGACACACAACATAGACTGATCTCTGACACACAACATAGACTGATCTCTGACACACAACATAGACTGATCTCTGACACACAACATAGACTGATCTCTGACACACAACATAGACTGATCTATGAGACACAACATAGACTGATCTCCGAGACAGACATATAATAATAGCTGGTAATAGCCTAAGAGACTCCCAGTGCTGTGTGAGATATAATAGCAATATATTGTGTACTGTCGCACACGCACACTCACACACACACACACACACACACACACACACATACAACGTCTGTCAGAAGTGAATAAATAACAATCTATAATTTCTGATGATCTCCTACAGCCCCAGGTGTTAATATGTATCTCCTACAGCCCCAGGTGTTAATATGTATCTCCTACAGCCCCAGGTGTTAATATGTATCTCCTACAGCCCCAGGTGTTAATATGTATCTCCTACAGCCCCAGGTGTTAATATGTATCTCCTACAGCCCCAGGTGTTACCATGTATCTCCTACAGCCCCAGGTGTTAATATGTATCTCTTACAGCCCCAGGTGTTAATATGTATCTCCTACAGCCCCAGGTGTCACCATGTACAGTGGGGAGAACAAGTATTTGATACACTGCCGATTTTGCAGGTTTTCCTACTTACAAAGCATGTAGAGGTCTGTAATTTTTTATCATAGGTACACTTAAACTGTGAGAGACGGAATCTATAACAAAAATCCAGAAAATCACATTGTATGATTTTTAAGTAATTAATTTGCATTTTATTGCATGACATAAGTATGTGATACATCAGAAAAGCAGAACTTAATATTTGGAACAGAAACCTTTGTTTGCAATTACAGAGATCATACGTTTCCTGTAGGTCTTGACCAGGTTTGCACACACTGCAGCAGGGATTTTGGCCCACTCCTCCATTCAGACCTTCTCCAGATCCTTCAGGTTTCGGGGCTGTCGCTGGGCAATACGGACTTTCAGCTCCCTCCAAAGATTCTATTGGGTTCAGGTCTGGAGACTGGCTAGGCCACTCCAGGACCTTGAGATGCTTCTTACGGAGCCACTCCTTAGTTGCCCTGGCTGTGTGTTTCGGGTCGTTGTCTTGCTGGAAGACCCAGCCACAACCCATCTTCAATGCTCTTACTGAGGGAAGGAGGTTGTTGGCCAAGATCTCGCGATACATGGCCCCATCCATCCTCCCCTCAATACGGTGCAGTCGTCCTGTCCCCTTTGCAGAAAAGCATCCCCAAAGAATTATGTTTCCACCTCCATGCTTCATGGTTGGGATGGTGTTCTTGGGGTTGTACTCATCCTTCTTCTTCCTTCAACCACGGCGAGTGGAGTTTAGACCAAAAAGCTCTATTTTTGTCTCATCAGACCACATGACCTTCTCCCATTCCTCCTCTGGATCATCCAGATGGTCAATGGCAAACTTCAGACGGGCCTGGACATGCGCTGGCTTGAGCAGGGGGACCTTGCGTGCGCTGCAGGATTTTAATCCATGACGGCGTAGTGTGTTACTAATGGTTTTCTTTGAGACTGTGGTCCCAGCTCTCTTCAGGTCATTGACCAGGTTCTGCCGTGTAGTTCTGGGCTGATCCCTCACCTTCCTCATGATCATTGATGCCCCACGAGGTGAGTTCTTGCATGGAGCCCCAGACCGAGGGTGATTAACCGTCATCTTGAACTTCTTCCATTTTCTAATAATTGCGCCAACAGTTGTTGCCTTCTCACCAAGCTGCTTGCCTATTATCCTGTAGCCCATCCCAGCCTTGTGCAGGTCTACAATTTTATCCCTGATGTCCTTACACAGCTCTCTGGTCTTGGCCATTGTGGAGAGGTTGGAGTCTGTTTGATTGAGTGTGTGGACAGATGTCTTTTATACAGGTAACGAGTTCAAACAGGTGCAGTTAATGCAGGTAATGAGTGGAGAACAGGAGGGCTTCTTAAAGAAAAACTAACAGGTCTGTGAGAGCCGGAATTCTTATTGGTTGGTAGGTGATCAAATACTTATGTCATGCAATAAAATGCAAATTAATTACTTAAAAATCATACAATGTGATTTTCTGGATTTTTTTTGTTTCCATCTCTCACAGTTGAAGTGTACCTATGATAAAAATTACAGACCTCTACATGCTTTGTAAGTAGGAAAACCTGCAAAATCGGCAGTGTATCAAATACTTGTTCTCCCCACTGTATCTTCTACAGCCCCAGGTGTTACCATGTATCTCCTACAGCCCCAGGTGTCACCATGTATCTCCTACAGCCCCAGGTGTTACCATGTATCTCCTACAGCCCCAGGTGTTAATATGTATCTCCTACAGCCCCAGGTGTTAATATGTATCTCCTACAGCCCCAGGTGTTACCATGTATCTCCTACAGCCCCAGGTGTTACCATGTATCTCCTACAGCCCCAGGTGTCACCATGTATCTCCTACAGCCCCAGGTGTTAATATGTATCTCCTACAGCCCCAGGTGTTACCATGTATCTCCTACAGCCCCAGGTGTTATCATGTATCTCCTACAGCCCCAGGTGTCACCATGTATCTCCTATAGTCCCAGGTGTTAATATGTATCTCCTATAGCCCCAGGTGTTAATATGTATCTCCTATAGTCCCAGGTGTTAATATGTATCTCCTACAGCCCCAGGTGTTAATATGTATCTCCTATAGTCCCAGGTGTTAATATGTATCTCCTATAGTCCCAGGTGTTAATATGTATATCCTATGCCCCAGGTGTTACCATGTAACTCCTACAGCCCCAGGTGTTAATATGTACCATGTAAAAGACAGTACTGCGCAGCCGTCTTCAGCCACCCAACTACCTCATCCCCATATTGTTATTTATTTTGCTAATTTGCACCCCAGTATCTCTATTTGCACATCATCTTTTGCACATCTATCATTCCAGTATTATACAAAATTGTAACTATTTTGCACTATGGCCTATTTATTGCCTTACCTCCATAACTTACTACATTCGCACACACTGTATATATATTTTCTGTTGTATTTTTGACTTGTAACTCTGTGTTGTTGTTTTTATCGCACTGCTTTGCTTTATCTTGGCCAGGTCGCAGTTGTAAATGAGAACTTGTTCTCAACTGGCTTACCTGGTTAAATAAAGGTGAAATATTTTTTTTAAATCTCCTACAGCCCCAGGTGTTACCATGTATCTCCTACAGCCCCAGGTGTTAATATGTATCTCCTACAGCCCCAGGTGTTAATATGTATCTCCTACAGCCCCAGGTGTTAATATGTATCTCCTATAGTCCCAGATGTTACCATGTATCTCCTATTGCCCCAGGTGTCTCCATGTATCTCCTATTGCCCCAGGTGTTACCATGTATCTCCTATAGTCCCAGGTGTTAATATGTATCTCCTATAGTCCCAGGTGTTACCATGTATCTCCTATTGTCCCAGGTGTTACTATGTATCTCCTACAGCCCCAGGTGTTAATATTAATCTCCTATAGTCCCAGGTGTTACCATGTATCTCCTATTGCCCCAGGTGTCTCCATGTATCTCCTATTGCCCCAGGTGTTACCATGTATCTCCTATTGCCCCAGGTGTTACCATGTATCTCCTATAGTCCCAGGTGTTAATATGTATCTCCTACAGCCCCAGGTGTTAATATGTATCTCCTACAGCCCCAGGTGTTACCATGTATCTCCTACAGCCCCAGGTGTTACCATATATCTCCTATAGGCCCAGGTGTTACTATGAACAAGTTCCACAGACATGTGACTAACAGAAATTGAATAATGTGTCCCTGAACAAAGGGGGGTTCAAAATCAAAAGTAACAGTCAGTGTCTAGTGTGGCCACCAGCTGCATTAAGTACTGCAGTGCATCTCCTCATCATGGACGGCACCATATTTGCCAGTCCTTGCTGTGAGATGTTACCCCACTCTTCCACCAAGGCACCTGCAAGTTCCCGGACATTTCTGGGGGGAATGGCCCTAGCCCTCACCCTCCGATCCAACAGGTCCCAGACGTGCTCAATGGGATTGAGATCCAGGCTCTTCGCTGGCCATGGCAGAACACTGACATTCCTGTCTTGCAGGAAATCACACACAGAACGAGCAGTATGGCTGGTGACATTGTCATGCTGGAGGGTCATGTCAGGATGAGCCTGCAGGAAGGGTACCACATGAGGGAGGAGGAGGTCTTCCCTGTAACGCACAGCGTTGAGATTGCCTGCAATGACAACAAGCTCAGTCCGATGATGCTGTGACACACCGCCCCAGACCATGACGGACCCTCCACCTCCAAATCGATCCCGCTCCAGAGTACAGGCCTCGGTGTAACGCTCATTCCTTCAACGATAAATGCGAATCTGACCATCACCCCTGGTGAGACAAAACCACGACTCGTCAGTGAAGAGCACTTTTTGCCAGTCCTGTCTGGTCCAGCGATGGTGGGTTTGTGCCCATAGGCGACGTTGTTGCCGGTGATGTCTGGTGAGGACCTGCCTTACAACAGGCCTACAAGCCCTCAGTCCAGCCTCTCTCAGCCTATTGCGGAGAGTCTGAGCACTGATGGAGGGATTGTGCGTTCCTGGTGTAACTCGGGCAGTTGTACCTGTCCCACAGGTGTGATGTTCGGATGTACCGATCCTGTGCAGGTGTTGTTACACGTGGTCTGCCACTGCGAGGACGATCAGCTGTCTGTCCTGTCTCCCTATAGTGCTGTCTTAGGCTTCTCACAGTATGGACATTGCAATTTATTGCCCTGGCCACATCTGCAGTCCTCATGCCTCCTTGCAGCATGCCTAAGGCATGTTCACGCAGATGAGCAGGGACCCTGGGCATCTTTCTTTTGGTGTTTTTCAGAGTCAGTAGAAAGGCCTCTTTAGTGTCCTAAGTTTCCATAACTGTGACCTTAATTGCCTACCGTCTGTAAACTGTTAGTGTCTTAACGGCCGTTCCACAGGTGCATGTTCATTAATTGTTTATGGTTCATTGAACAAGCATGGGAAACAGTGTTTAAACCCTTTACAGTGAAGATCTGTGAAGTTATTTGGATTTTTACTAATTATCTTTGAAAGACAGGGTCCTGAAAAGGGGACGTTTCTTTTTTGTTGTTGCTGAGTTTAGGCAATAGGATGCCATTTGGGACGCAGCCTGTCTCTGTGAGTCATGGGTCTACTGTTCTCCCTGGCAGCGTGTTCATATCCAGGTCTGCGCTCTGAACGATATGGTGTCTCTCTGTCAGAAATTCAATACGTCCCACTACAACAGACACAGCAGCTGAGGGGACAAGAAGGTAGAACTACCCTTTATATTACATTGGCATTATGCCAGGTCCACTATATAAATGAAGTAATTAGCTTGTAACTACTCTGTAACTACATACAGTTGAGGAGGAGTGGTGTATGTGTGTTGGTGTGTGGTTGGGTCTTGCCTGAGACCTGAAGCTAACACGGTTCTTCGTCAGGAGTAGTGTATGTGTGTTGGTGTGTGGTTGGGTCTTGCCTGAGACCTGAAGCTAACACGGTTCTTCGTCAGGAGTAGTGTATGTGTGTTGGTGTGTGGTTGGGTCTTGCCTGAGACCTGAAGCTAACACGGTTCTGCGTCAGGAGTAGTGTATGTGTGTTGGTGTGTGGTTGGGTCTTGCCTGAGACCTGAAGCTAACACGGTTCTGCGTCAGGAGTAGTGTATGTGTGTTGGTGTGTGGTTGGGTCTTGCCTGAGACCTGAAGCTAACACGGTTCTGCGTCAGGAGTAGTGTATGTGTGTTGGTGTGTGGTTGGGTCTTGCCTGAGACCTGAAGCTAACACGGTTCTGCGTCGCCTGGGCGACACAGGTTTGATACCCAGTAGGTTGTGTGTGTGTTTGTTTGTGTGTGTGTGTGTGTGTGTGTGTTTGCTACTCACTCTCTGGTCTTGTGAAAGTTGCATCTCATCAGTGGTATCTTGATGACCTGGTCCCTGACCCCGACATACAGCTCACTGGTGCTGTGCAGGATCAGGAGGCTTCTGATTGGCTGTCTCCTCCTGGGCGGAAACAACTCAATTTCATCCAATAGACAGCTGCCCATGGACTGGTTCAGAGGAGACAGGACCTTACGGATGGTGCCATAGTCTGGAGGGAGAGGAGCGAGAGTGAGAAAGTTTCGTCATCAGAGAGGAAGAGGAGGAAGAGGAGGATGAGGTGAAGGAGGTAGACAAAAAAGAGCGATAATATGGATGAATATGGAATAAATAAAGTATTCTTTAGGGAGTGGGTGAGGGAGAGGAAGAGTCACCATTGACACCATCTTTGTCAAAGTTACAACATCCCCCAATGAACTTACAGTATCTTACTCTCTCTGGAAACGTATCTGAACTGGAGTGTTTTTAGACATGCTAAATTCTGCCGTCATAGGAAGTCTTGATTTACAGATGATCTCAGCATTCCCATACTGTAATGGAGACTATCTGTGTCATGCAGAGTATCTCCCTTCAATTCAATGTATTCCAGGCCAGGATAGGAAAATCCCATGTGATTGCCAGGATATGAAAATCCCATGTGAGTGCCAGGATAGGAAAATACCATGTGATTGCGTAAAATACAGAATTTGGAGGCAACTCAAGAAAAACATAGTCAATTATACACATATTCCCTGTGGGGAAGGGAACATAATTAGATCTAAACATAGAACAGCAAGAAAGTTGAATT
Organism: Coregonus lavaretus; assembly: GCF_964263955.1. Lineage (NCBI taxonomy): Eukaryota > Metazoa > Chordata > Actinopteri > Salmoniformes > Salmonidae > Coregonus > Coregonus lavaretus. The sequence goes on from NW_028159191.1 coordinate 26,672, forward strand.
CTTAATCCCAAACACACAGCTTCATGGTGTACAGGCCGGCCTGAAGTAGAGTTTTTCACAGATGCAGCAATGGATGTTTTATAGATCTGGAGGGAAACTGATATCTGAGATACTCAGAAATGTATAAGACTCGACTTGACTAAAAGCTACAGGCAAAGAAATGTGGGCAATACCTTGGGTCCACATGCTACAACAATGTTTTGTGTTCCTGGATAGATCCTGGCTAGTTCCTGGCTAAAACCCGTTTGTTTGTTTGTTTTATTCACACAATAATTAAAGAGGTTCACAATGCCAAAACACTGTACTACACTCAACCTGATCTCACAGTGACCAGGCTGAATACACTACCTAGTCGTTTGACCTTCTAGTAAAACTACCAGAGAATGGCCCCAATCAGTGCAGTGCACTACAGCACTAATAGCTGATTAGCTATGTGTGCTAGCCGTCGCTAATGGACCTGGCACTGGTTCAGATGTTTTCATTAGCGTCTGGTTAGCATCCAAAAACTCTTCTCCTTTGTGAACTGACCACTCTCATTCTAAAGCCACATTGATCACACACACACACACACACACACACATTCACGCATAAACACAAATCCACACACACACACACACACACTCACTTACACACACACACACAAACACAATGGGAGCAATGTTTTTTAAACAGGCCAGACAGACAGAAAATCCCCAAGGCTAGTGATGCAGAACAGGTGGAGGGGGGATCCAGAAATAACAAAGATACAGAATGAGACAGAGCATGGCAGTATGAGACAGAGCATGGCAGTATGAGACAGAGCATGGCATTATGAGACAGAGCATGGCAGTATGAGACAGAGCATGGCAGTATAAGACAGAGCATGGCAGTATGAGACAGAGCATGGCAGTATGAGACAGAGCATTACAGTATGAGACAGAGCATGGCATTATGAGACAGAGCATGGCAGTATAAGACAGAGCATGGCTGTATGAGACAGAGCATGGCAGTATGAGACAGAGCATGGCAGTATGAGACAGAGCATGGCAGTATGAGACAGAGCATGGCAGTATGAGACAGAGCATGGCAGTATGAGACAGAGCATGGCAGTATGAGACAGAGCATGGCTGTATGAGACAGAGCATGGCAGTATGAGTCATAACATGGCAGTATGAGACAGAGCATGACAGTATGAGACAGAGCATGGCAGTATGAGACAGAGCATGGCAGTATGAGACAGAGCATGGCAGTATGAGACAGAGCATGGCTGTATGAGACAGAGCATGAGCGTATGAGACAGAGCATGGCAGTATGAGACAGCATGGGCAGATTGAGACAGAGCATGGCAGTATGAGATGTAGCATGGCAGTATGAGACAGAGAATGGCAGTATGAGACAGAGCATGGCAGTATGAGACAGAGCATGACAGTATGAGACAGAGCATGGCAGTATGAGACAGAGCATGGCAGTATGAGATGTAGCATGGCAGTATGAGACAGAGCATGGCAGTATGAGACAGCATGGGCATTTTGAGACAGAGCATGGCAGTATGAGATGTAGCATGGCAGTATGAGACAGAGCATGGCAGTATGAGACAAAGCATGGCAGTATGAGACAGAGTATGGCTGTATGAGAAAGAGAATGGCAGCATGAGAAAGAGAATGGCAGTATGAGACATATCATGGCAGTATGAGACAGAGCATGGCTGTATGAGACAGAGCATGGCTGTATGAGACAGAGCATGGCTGTATGAGACAAAGCATGGTAGTATGAGACAGAGCATGGCAGTATGAGACAGAGCATGAAAGTATGAGACAGAGCATGGCTGTATGAGACAGAGCATGGCTGTATGAGACAGAGCATGGCAGTATGAGACATAGCATGGCAGTATGAGTCAGAGCATGGCAGTATGAGACAGAGCATGGCAGTATGAGACAGAGCATGACAGTATGAGACAGAGCATGGCAGTATGAGACAGTGCATGACAGTATGAGACAGAGCATGGCTGTGTGAGACAGAGCATGGCAGTATGAGACAGTGCATGACAGTATGAGACAGAGCATGGCAGTGTAAGAGGGGGTAAAGCCTTCCTGTCCTCTTTGTGGTTGATGTGTTACATACTCTACTTGTGTTTCTCATTTCCGCCATGCTTCCTCTTGACAGGGATTGAGAGGTGTTTAACATCTCTCAGTGAGGGATTGAGAGGTGTTTACCATCTCCCAGTGAGGGATTCAGTGGTGTTTACCATCTCCCAGTGAGGGATTCAGTGGTGTTTACCATCTCTCAGTGAGGGATTGAGAGGTGTTTACCATCTCTCAGTGAGGGATTGAGAGGTGTTTACCATCTCTCAGTGAGGGATTGAGAGGTGTTTACCATCTCTCAGTGAGGGATTGAGAGGTGTTTACCATCTCTCAGTGAGGGATTGAGAGGTGTTTACCATCTCTCAGTGAGGGATTGAGAGGTGTTTACCATCTCTCAGTGAGGGATTGAGAGGTGTTCACCCTCTCTCAGTGAAGGTTTGAGTGTGTGGAAAGGGATGGCATTTGTGTGAAGCTGGATGAGAGAATGCCAAGAGCATGCAAATCTGTCATCAAGGCAAAGGGTGGCTATTTGAAGAATCTAAAATCTAAAATATATTTTGATTTGTTTAACACTTTTGGTTACTACATGATTCCATATGTGTTATTCCATAGTTTTGATGTCTTCACTATTATTCTACAATGTAAAAAATAGTAAAAACAAAGAAAACCCTTGAATGAGTAGGTGTGTCCAAACTTTTGACTGGTAGTGTATGTTTGTGTGTGTGTGTGTATGTTTGTGTGTGTGTGTGTGTGTGTGTGTGTGTGTGTGTGTGTGTGTGTGTGTGTGTGTGTGTGTGTGTGTGTGTGTGTGTGTGTGTGTGTGTGTGTGTGTGTGTGTGTGTGTTTCAATCTATCTGATTCCTAGCCCTTTGACTCTGCTCATGGTAGAGTGGTGAAGGAAAGCATTAGCTGGAGCTTTGAGGAGACATCAAAGCTTTCATTCTGCTGACAATGGGATCACAATGAACCGCCATACACACCGGCACACATAAAGAGTCTTGTTTAACTAACCTTATGGGGAAACACAATTTATAACCATTTAACATTTTCCCTAACCCTAAACCTAACCCTTACCCTAAACTTAACCTTAACCCTAACCCTAATCCTTACTCCTAATCCTAACCCTAACTCCAAACCCTAACCCTAATTCTAACATTAACACTAATTCTACCTTAAACCTAAACCCCCTAGAAATAGCATTTGACCTTGTGGGGACTAACAAAATGTCCCCAGTTGGTCAAAACATTTTTTGTTTACTATTCTTGTGGGGACTTCTGGTAAACACGTTCACACACGCACACACACACACACACACACACACACACACACACACACACACACACACACGCACACACACACACACTCACACTCACACACACACACACACAAACACACACGCACACACACACACACACGCACACACACACACAACCTCCTTCTCCCTGCCTGAGAGATGATAAAGACCACACACACATACCTGTAGCCAGGTAGATGATGTGGAACAGCATGTCTTTGCCCTGCACCACATCCACAGCTACGTGGGAGAAGCGGACGTTGTCCTCCATGAAGTAAGGGACAGGCTGGACCGGCTGGACCACCTCGTTCATCAGCAGGAACTTCTGGGCATCCTGCAGGTTCCTCTCTGTCAGGTTCACATAGGAGCCGTAGTCTATGGTACCACACTGGAGACAGGGAGACATATTGATAAGGAATCATACTGTACTAATAAGGAGGCGTATTGATAAGGAGTCATATTACTAAGGAGACATATTAATAAGGAGAGATATTATAAGGATATATATTGATAAGAAGATATTAATAAGGAGACATATTGATAAGGAGGCATATTGAAAGGGAAACATATTGATAAGGAGTATTATTAATAAGGAGGCATATTGGTAAGGAGTCAAATCGATAAGGAGATATATTAATAAGGAATCATATTGATAAAGAGACATATTGATAAAGAGACATTGATAAGGAGCCATATTGATAAGGAGACATTGATAAGGAGCCATATTGATAAGGAGACATTGATAAGGAGACATTGATAAGGAGATATTGATAAGGAGCCATATTGATAAGGATAAATATTGATAAGGAGATATTGATAAGGAGACATATTGATAAGGAGCCATATTGATAAGGAGCCATATTGATAAGGAGACATATTGATAAGGAGTGGGGAACGACCAATGGGTGGGTTTCCCTGTGGGTCCTGCATTTTGTTTCACATCCATGACATCACAGCTTATCAACAATAAAGATCAAAATGACTAATAATACATTAATAATAATACATTCTTTCAACACCAGCTATTCTCTCTTGGAATTTGAAAGGATTAAACGGTCCCATTAAACGTTCTAGCTGTCTTGATCTCCTAGCAAGAAGCCATATTGATATACAGTGAGGGAAAAAAGTATTTGATCCCCTGCTGATTTTGTACGTTTGCCCACTGACAAAGAAATGATCAGTCTATAATTTTAATGGTAGGTTTATTTGAACAGTGAGAGACAGAATAACAACAACAAAAATCCAGAAAAACGCATGTCAAAAATGTTATAAATTGATTTGCATTTTAATGAGGGAAATAAGTATTTGACCCCCTCTCAATCAGAAAGATTTCTGGCTCCCAGGTGTCTTTTATACAGGTAACGAGCTGAGATTAGGAGCACACTCTTAAAGGGAGTATTACAGTATGCTGACAGGAGTCTGGGGTTGTGTGTGTGTGTGTATGTGTGTGTTTGTGTGTGTGTGTGTGTGTTTTTCTTCATGTGCAAATATGTGTGTCTATCCAGCGTAAAACTCGCTGACCAAGTTTACCTTAGGCTTTTGGTTACATGAGTAGACTCTCTTAATATGGAACATGTGTGTAGCTGGCCGGGTGTCTGTAGCTGTGTCTGTGTGTTTGTGTAGTTGTGTGTGTAGCCGTGTCTGTGTGTTTGTGTAGTTGTGTGTGTAGCCGTGTGTGTGTGTGTGCCTGTGTCTGTGTGTATCTGCCCCTCTAGCTCCCTCAACCTCCTGAGAGACTGAAATCACATTCAAACCACAGTGTAGATTAGACTGTATGTAATCTGTTTAGCCTGCCAGCCCTCCCAGTCATACACCATTCTCTGTGTCATCACTAAAGAGCGCAGAGCTTTAGCACTAGAACCGCTAAAGAGGTCATTTGGACGGCTCATAAATGTACAAAATGTATTACTCCGCCATTTTAAAAATCATGCCCCTAGAACTAGAAAAATGACAAGACAACGGGGCCACAATAAAGAGAAAACTAGAGATTATTACGCATTACAACCAAACAAAGGTATGTCAAAGTGTGTCAAGCAAGTGAAAGTTACAAAAAAAGGGATAACAGTTAAATGAAATCCAACTGATACCAATGCATGAAGACACATACAAGCAGGAGCTGACAATAGTTGACTATTTTTGTCTGCTGTCATATTGACACATATTCATTATAATGCATTATTCTTTTTGTGCTGAGTTTCACTATTTATCAAGGCCACTTGGCGATTTTATAATGATGTTTAGGCTACTGATGATTTCATCATTTGACTGTGCGTCTTAACCGTGAGTCTTGGTGATTGTTCTTTTTTTAAATGTAATTTAAATAAGCTGTTAGTGTCACAGCCAGCCGTAACTGGGAGACAATTGGCTTACAGATTAAGTGAGCGGTGTGTCAAGAAGCAGTGCGGCTTGGCAGGGTCGTGTTTCGGGGGACGCATGGCTCCGTCTCTCCCGAGTCCGTAGGGGAGTTGCAGCGATGAGACAAAAGATCGTAACTACCAATTGGATATCACGAAATTGGGGAGAAAAAGGGAGTGGAGTAAAAACTGTTAATGTTTTCCAACATATGTTTTCTGTTTCATAGTTGTAACGAAGGCACTCCACAAATAAAATGGATTGACCACCTGAATTTTTTTTTTTTTTAGTTTTTACATATAGCCTACAGTAACATAAACTAATGACTATGCTATTGTGTTATTTGAATTAAAAAATAAAGTTACTTAAGGCCTTCATAAACACAACCAAACGATTATATTTGTGATAGCATACATGAAATGTATTGATTACACTGTTAGAAAGTTGCAGTCAGAATGACTGCTCGTTAGCTTGTAGGGGGCTTCGTCAAGGCCCAGCGGTTCTAGTGTTAAATCTTCTGAGGCCTATAAACCCTGTGGAGTCAGAGAGCCTTCAGAGAATAAAGTGCCATTCACTATAGGGAGAATGCTAGAGGTAGAAGTTGCCCTTTAACAGAGATCTAGGATCAGATTACCCTCCAACCATACTAACCTTAACCATAAGGGGGACGTAATAACACCTGGTCCTGGGTCAGTGGTTATGGCAACTCATACCTGTTCCAAGAAGAGTACTGTCATAGTTTATTAGGAGCAGCAATACTCCATAGAACAGGACTGTGGTCATTTTAATGCTGTCATGGTGACGTTGTACATTTCCTGTCAGTGAGACAATTAATTAATGAGAGGAAGGAACTGTACCGGGACTCTGGGGCGCAGACACAAACACAGACGCACGTACGCACGTACGCATGCACAAACACATTAATGAATACCCACCAACGCTTATAATGAAAACCCACCAATGATCATAATGAATACTCACCAACGCTCATGATGAATACCCACCAACACTCATAATGTGGTCCTCTGTAGCTCAGCTGGTAGAGCACGGCGCTTGTAACGCTAAGGTAGTGGGTTCGATCCCCGGGACCACCCATACACAAAAAAAATGTATGCACGCATGACTGTAAGTCGCTTTGGATAAAAGCGTCTGCTAAATGGCATATTAATTTAATTAAAAAATAATGAATACCCACCAACGCTCATGATGAATGCCCACCAACGCTCATGATGAATACCCAGCAATGATCATAGTGAATACCACCAATGCTCAAAATGAATACCCACCAACGCTCATAATGAATACCCAGCAACGCTCATAATGAATACCCACCAACGCTCATAATGAATACCCACCAACGCTCATAATGAATACCCAGCAACGCTCATAATGAATACCCACCAACGCTCATAATGAATACCCACCAACGCTCATAATGAATACCCACCAACGCTCATAATGAATACCCACCAATGCTCATAATGAATACCCAGCAACGCTCATAGTGACCCCCCACCAACGCTCATAATGAATACTCACCAACACTCATAATGAATACCCACCAATGCTCATAATGAATACCCACCAACGCTCATAATGAATACCCACCAACGCTCATAATGAATACCCACCAACGCTCATAATGAATACCCACCAACGCTCATGAGTACATTCCTACAAAAGCGGAGTATGTGATGATGTTTGTGTGTGTTGGATAATTGGACAGAGTTGATGTGGTGATAAAAACTGACCTTGCATGTTACTGTGCTCTCAGAATAACCATGAGGGTGTAACAGCATGACGTCTAGAGCGGACTGTCCACGGTCAGCCATCTCATATAAGGACCTGACTCATCCATCTGTCTTGTCACAGCCAGGGTCAGCCATCTCATATAAGGACCTGACTAATCTATCTGTCTTGTCACAGCCATGGTCAGCCATCTCATATGAGGCACTGACCTGACTCATCCATCTGTCTTTTCACAGCAACAGTCGGCCATCTCATATAAGGACCTGACTCATCCATCTGTCTTGTCACAGACACGGTCGGCCATCTCATATAAGGCACTGACCTGACTCATCCATCTGTCTTGTATTACTATGGTAGCTATTGGCGTCTGGTTATTTTCAGACTGGTTTTTCCCAATCTGAACCTGAGCCGCCTGGCTTAAATCTGATAGAACAACTACCTAGCTGAACTCATGGCTTAAGACCCTGTTTAGAATATTGGGATAGGAGATTTCCCTGTGAGCTCAGTTGGCGGCCATATTGGTGGAATACTTACCTGGAAGTCAGGGTTAGGGTTGGGGTAGGTGTATACTTACCTGGAAGTCAGGGTTAGGGTTGGGGTAGGTGTATACTTACCTGGAAGTCAGGGTTAGGGTTGGGGTAGGTGTATACTTACCTGGAAGTCAGGGTTAGGGTTGTGATAGGTGTATATTTACCTGGAAGTCAGGGTTAGGGTTGGGGTAGGGTAGCCAGGCGGAGCGAGAGTTCTCCTGGTACTTGAAGGGACCACCGAACACCCGGGTGATGGCACTGAGGTTGAAGGCACACACTGCAGATGCAGCTATGCTATTCCTGTAGGGGGGAGGAGAGGGAGAGAGATAAATATATTTCAGCAATAAGGCACGAGGGGGTGTGGTATATGGCCAATATACCACGGCTAAGGGCTGTTCTTATGCACAACGCAACGCAGAGTGCCTGGATACAGCCCTTAGCCGTGGTATATTGGCCATATATCACAAACACACGAGGTGCCTTATTGCTGTTATAAACTGGTTACCAACGTAGTTAGAGCAGTAAAAATAATTGTTTTGTTATACCCGTGGTACACGGTCTGATATACCACGGCTGTCAGTCAATCAGCATTCAGGGCTCGAACCACCCAGTTATATATATATATATATATATATATATATATATATATATATATATATATATATATATATAGAGAGAGAGAGAGAGAGATATTAAGAAGCCATCTAAGCAGACACAATGCTAGCTGACTGATAATGTCCAGTCTGTGTTTTTGTCCTCTAAATATACCTCCATATCTGTCCCTACCAGTTAGTGTCTGTGGACTCAGATCCCACTGTGAGTGATGGATGGTCTAATGTGACTATAAATTTAACACAGGCCTTCAATTAAGAGGTTCTGCCTCTCTGGCTAAGTGTATAGATTGGGCCTGATGGATAGCTTTGACTTTTCAAACTGTCACTTTAACAAGAGCATGTCTCCTCTAAGAGATGATAAAACAACATGAGAGAAATTAGTCTAAAGTCAAACTGTAAAACTAAACGTGTGTGAATTGATGATAGTATAATATGACTGGTCATTATCAGCTGTACCTGAAGGATACTTCAGTGTTTTGGCCACTTCAAGGTTTATCAACCAGAATACAATAGCCATGGAGGAACCTCTAGGCAGTGGGAGGAGCTATAGGAGGACGGGATCATTGGAATGACTGGAATGGAACGTAGTGAAACACGTGGTCTCCATGTTTGATGTGTTTGGTACCGTTCCATTTATTCCATTTCAGCCATTACAATGAGCCCGTCCTCCTATAGCTCCTCCCACCAGCCGCCTCTAGAGTCTACCCTCTGGCTGGTATATCTGACCATCGCCTTGTCCTGCCCACTGTAGCTGCGTAGGTCTGCACATGCCCATGTTAGAGAGGATAAAGTGTGTGTGTGTGTGTGTCTGTCTATCTGTGTGTGTGTCTGTCTGTCTGTCTGTGTGTCTGTGTGTCTGTCTGTCTGTGTGTGTCTGTATGTGTGTGTCTGTGTGTCTGTGTGTGTGTGTGTGTGTGTGTCTGTGTGTGTGTGTCACTGTGTGTGTGTCACTGTGTATGTCTCTGGGTGTCTCTGTTTGTCTCTGTGTTTCTGTGTGTCTCTCTGTGTCTCTGTGTGTCTCTACGTGTCTCTGTGTGTCTCTGTGTGTGTCTCTGCGTGTCTCTGTGTGTGTCTCTGCGTGTCTCTGTGTGTGTCTCTGCGTGTCTCTGTGTGTGTCTCTGCGTGTCTCTGTGTGTGTCTCCACGTGTCTCTGCGTGTGTCTCCGCGTGTCTCTGCGTGTGTCTCTGCGTGTCTCTGTGTGTGTCTCTGCGTGTCTCTGTGTGTGCTCCGCATGTCTCTATGTGTGTCTCTGTGTGTGTCTCCGCGTGTCTCTGTGTGTCTCTGCGTGTATAGAATGTATTTCTTACTTACACATTAGTAGTGAAGATCCCATAGAGCAGTTCCAACTCTGGCAGGTAGAACGTCCCCTGTAGTTCATTATAGTTGAACGGTATCTCTCCCGGTCGAGAGCAGTTCAACCGTGCCTTCATGAACGTGGTCCAGGTGTCCTCCAATAGGAAGCGTCCTCCAATGTCGTTCTTACAGACCCGGGCAGCGCGCGAGAACACAGTCCGACCGCAGTCGTGTTCCACCGCGTTCTCCCGAAAGAAGAAGTAGGTGAAGTTCCCGATATCGTAGGAGGAGATGAAGTTAGGCTCTGTTGAAGGAGGGGGAGAAGTTAGGCTCTGTTGAAGGAGGGGGAGAAGTTAGGCTCTGTTTTAGGAGGAGAAGAAGTTAGTCTCTGTTGAAGGAGGGGGAGAAGTTAGGCTCTGTTGAAGAAGGAGACAAAGTTAGGCTCTGTTGTAGGAGGGGAATAAGTTAGGCTCTGTTGAATGAGGGGGAAAGGTTAGTCTCTGTTGAAGGAGGGGGATAAGTTAGGCTCTGTTGAAGGAGGGGGAGAAGTTAGGCTCTGTTGAAGGAGGGGGAGAAGTTAGGCTATGTTGAAGGAGGGGGAGAAAGGCTCTGTTGAAGGAGGGGGAGAAGTTAGGCTCTGTTGAAGGAGGGGAGAAGTTAGGCTCTGTTGAAGGAGGGGGATAAGTTAGCCTCTGTTTTAGGAGGAGACAAAGTTAGTCTCTGTTGAAGGAGGGGGAGTAGTTAGTCTCTGTTGAAGGAGGGGGAGAAGTTAGGCTCTGTTGAAGGAGGGGGAGAAGTTAGGCTCTGTTGAAGGAGGGGGAGAAGTTAGGCTCTGTTGAAGTAGGGGGAGAAGTTAGGCTCTGTTGAAGGAGGGGGAGTAGTTAGTCTCTGTTGAAGGAGGGGGAGAAGTTAGGCTCTGTTGAAGGAGGGGGATAAGTTAGGCTCTGTTGAAGGAGGGGGAGAAGTTAGGCTCTGTTGAAGTAGGGGGAGAAGTTAGGCTCTGTTGAAGGAGGGGGAGAAGTTAGGCTCTGTTGAAGGAGGGGGAGAAGTTAGGCTCTGTTTTAGGAGGAGACGAAGTTAGTCTCTGTTGAAGGAGGGGGAGAAGTTAGGCTCTGTTGAAGGAGGGGGAGAAGTTAGGCTCTGTTGAAGGAGGAGACGAAGTTAGTCTCTGTTGAAGGAGGGGGAGAAGTTAGGCTCTGTTGAAGGAGGGTTATAAATTAGGCTCGTTGAAGAAGGGGGAGAAGTTAGGCTCTGTTGAAGGAGGGGGAGAAGTTAGGCTCTGTTTTAGGAGGAGAATAAGTTAGTCTGTTGAAGGAGGGGGAGAAGTTAGGCTCTGTTGAAGAAGGAGACAAAGTTAGGCTCTGTTGTAGGAGGGGGATAAGTTAGGCTCTGTTGAATGAGGGGGAAAGGTTAGTCTCTGTTGAAGGAGGGGGATAAGTTAGGCTCTGTTGAAGGAGGGGGAGAAGTTAGGCTCTGTTGAAGGAGGGGGAGAAGTTAGGCTCTGTTGAAGGAGGGGGAGAAGTTAGGCTCTGTTGAAGGAGGGGGAGAATTTAGGCTCTGTTGAAGGAGGGGGAGAAGTTAGGCTCGGTTGAAGCAGGGGGAGAAGTTAGGCTCTGATGAATGAGGGGGATAAGTTAGGCTATGTTGAAGGAGGGGGAGAAGTTAGGCTATGTTGAAGGATGGGGGAGAAAGGCTCTGTTGAAGGAGGAGACGAAGTTAGGCTCTGTTGAAGGAGGGGAGAAGTTAGGCTCTGTTGAAGGAGGGGGAGAAGTTAGGCTCTGTTGAAGGAGGGTTATAAGTTAGGCTCTGTTGAAGAAGGGGGAGAAATTAGGCTCTGTTGAAGAAGGGGGAGAAGTTAGGCTCTGTTGAAGGAGGGGGAGAAGTTAGGCTCTGTTTTAGGAGGAGACGAAGTTAGTCTCTGTTGAAGGAGGGGGAGAAGTTAGGCTCTGTTGAAGAAGGGGGAGAAATTAGGCTCTGTTGAAGAAGGGGGAGAAGTTCGGCACTGTTGAAGGAGGGGGAGAAGTTAGGCTCTGTTTTAGGAGGAGACGAAGTTAGTCTCTGTTGAAGGAGGGGGAGAAGTTAGGCTCTGTTGAAGGAGGGGGAGAAGTTAGGCTCTGTTGAAGGAGGGGGAGAAGTTAGGCTCTGTTGAAGGAGGGGGAGAAGTTAGGCTCTGTTGAAGGAGGGTTATAAATTAGGCTCGTTGAAGAAGGGGGAGAAGTTAGGCTCTGTTGAAGGAGGGGGAGAAGTTAGGCTCTGTTTTAGGAGGAGAATAAGTTAGTCTGTTGAAGGAGGGGGAGAAGTTAGGCTCTGTTGAAGTAGGGGGAGAAGTTAGGCTCTGTTGAAGGAGGGGGAGAAGTTAGGCTCTGTTGAAGGAGGGGGAGAAGTTAGGCTCTGTTTTAGGAGGAGACGAAGTTAGTCTCTGTTGAAGGAGGGGGAGAAGTTAGGCTCTGTTGAAGGAGGGGGAGAAGTTAGGCTCTGTTGAAGGAGGAGACGAAGTTAGTCTCTGTTGAAGGAGGGGGAGAAGTTAGGCTCTGTTGAAGGAGGGTTATAAATTAGGCTCGTTGAAGAAGGGGGAGAAGTTAGGCTCTGTTGAAGGAGGGGGAGAAGTTAGGCTCTGTTTTAGGAGGAGAATAAGTTAGTCTGTTGAAGGAGGGGGAGAAGTTAGGCTCTGTTGAAGAAGGAGACAAAGTTAGGCTCTGTTGTAGGAGGGGGATAAGTTAGGCTCTGTTGAATGAGGGGGAAATGTTAGTCTCTGTTGAAGGAGGGGGATAAGTTAGGCTCTGTTGAAGGAGGGGGAGAAGTTAGGCTCTGTTGAAGGAGGGGGAGAAGTTAGGCTCTGTTGAAGGAGGGGGAGAAGTTAGGCTCTGTTGAAGGAGGGTTATAAGTTAGGCTCTGTTGAAGAAGGGGGAGAAATTAGGCTCTGTTGAAGAAGGGGGAAAAGTTAGGCTCTGTTGAAGGAGGGGGAGAAGTTCGGCACTGTTGAAGGAGGGGGAGAAGTTAGGCTCTGTTTTAGGAGGAGACGAAGTTAGTCTCTGTTGAAGGAGGGGGGAGAAGTTAAGCTCTGTTGAAGGAGGGGGAGAAGTTAGGCTCTGTTGAAGGAGGGGGAGTAGTTAGGCTCTGTTGAAGAAGGGGGAGAAGTTAGGATCTGTTGAAGGAGGGGAGAAGTTAGGCTATGTTGAAGGAGATGGCAAGACAGAAAACAGAGGAGGAGTTTGTGAGATATGGAGAGAAATAGAGGCAGAGAGAAACAATTAGGATAAGAGGGGATACGTAAGGACAAAGCTTGAGAGACTCAGTGAGTGAGAGAGAGAGAGAGAGAGAGAGAGAGAGAGAGAGAGAGAGAGAGAGAGAGAGAGAGAGAGAGAGAGAGAGAGAGAGAGAGAGAGAGAGAGAGAGAGAGAGAGAGAGAGAGAGAGAGAGAGAGAGAGAGAGAGAGAGAGAGAGAGAGAGAGAGAGAGAGAGAGAGAGAGAGAGAGACAGAGAGAGAGACAGAGAGACAGACAGAGACAGAGAGACAGAGAGACAGAGAGACAGAGAGAGAGAGAGAGAGAGAGAGAGAGAGAGAGAGAGAGAGAGAGAGAGAGAGAGAGAGAGAGAGAGAGAGAGAGAGAGAGAGAGAGAGAGAGAACATCCTTCAACCCATTGCCCTTTATGGTCGTGAGGTCTGGGGTCCGCTCACCAACCAGGAATTCACAAAAATGGGACAAACGCCAAATTGTGACATTGCATGCAGAATTCTGCAGTAACATCCTCCGTGCACAAACAGACCCCACAGAGCCCCAGGACAGCAACACAATTAGATCCAACCAAATCATGAGAAAAAACTAATATAATTGCTTGACACATTGGAAAGATTAAACCAAAAGAATAGAGCAAACTGGAATGCTATTTGGCCATAAATAGAGAGTACACAGTTGCAGAATACCACTGTAACTGACCCAAAATTAAGGAAAGATTTGACTATGTACAGACTCAGTGAGCATAGCCTTGCTATTGAGAGAGGACACCGTAGGCAGACCTGGGTCTCAAGCTCTGTGCCCACTGCCTATAAAATGAGGTGGAAACTGAGCTGCACTTCCTAACCTTCTGCCAAATGTATGACCATATTAGAGACACATATTTCCCTCAGATCACACAGACTCACAAAGAATTTGAAAATAAATCAAATTTTGATAAACTCCCATATCTATTGGGTGAAATACCACAGTGTCCCATCACAGCAGCAAGATTTATGACCTGTTGCCACAAGAAAAGGGCAACCAGTGAAGAACAAACACCATTGTAAATACAACCCATATTTATGTTTATTTTCCCTTTTGCACTTTAACTATTTGCACATTGTTATAACACTGTACATAGTCATAATATGACATTTGAAATGTCTCTATTATTTTGGAACTTTTGAGAATGTAATGTTTACTCTTCATTTTTTAATTGTTTATTTCACTTTTGTTTATTATCTATTGCACTTGCTATGGCAATGTTAACATATGTTTCCCATGCCAATAAAGCCCTTAAAATGAATTGAATTGAGCGAGAGAGAGAGACAGAGAGAGAGACAGAGAGAGAGAGAGAGAGAGAGAGAGAGAGAGAGAGAGAGAGAGAGGTACAGTGCATTCAGAAAGTATTCAGACCCCTTGACTTTTTCCACATTTTGTTAGGTTACAGCCTTATTCGAAAATTGCTAAAACTGGATTTTAGAAATGCTTGCTAATTTATTAAAAATAAAAACCAGAAATATCACATTTCATTACAGTTGAAGTCGGAAGTTTACATACACTTTAGCCAAATACATTTAAACTCAGTTTTTCACAATTCCTGACATTTAATCCTAGTAAAAATTCCCTGTCTTAGGTCAGTTAGGATCACCACTTTATTTTAAGAATGGGAAATGTCAGAATAATAGTAGAGAGAATGATTTATATCAGCTTTTATTTCTTTCATCACATTCCCAGTGGGTCAGAAGTTTACATACACTCAATTAGTATTTGGTAGCATTGCCTTTAAATTGTTTAACTTGGGTCAAACGTTTCAGGTAGCCTTCCAGAAGCTTCCCACAATAAGTTGGGTGAATTTTGGCCCATTCCTCCTGACAGAGCGTGTGTAACTGAGTCAGGTTTGTAGGCCTCCTTGCTCGCTTTTTCAGTTCTGCCCACACATTTTCTATAGGATTGAGGTCAGAGCTTTGTGATGGCCACTCCAATACCTTGACTTTGTTCTCCTTAAGCCATTTTGCCACAACTTTGGAAGTATGCTTGGGGTCATTGTCCATTTGGAAGACCCATTTGCGACCAAACTTTAACTTCCTGACTGATGTCTTGAGATGTTGCTTCAATATATCCACATAAGTTTCCTTCCTCATGATGCCATCTATTTTGTGAAGTGCACCAGTCCCTCCTGCAGCATAGCACCCCCACAGCATGATGCTGCCACCCCCCTGCTTCACGGTTGGGATGTTGTTCTTCGGCTTGCAAGCCTTCCCCTTTTTCCTCCAAGCATAACGATGTTCATAATGGCGAAACAGTTGTATTTTTGTTTCATCAGACCAGAGGACATTTGTCCAAAAACTACGATCTTTGTTCCCTTTGCAGTTGCAAACCGTAGTCTGGCTTTTTTATGGCGGTTTTGGAGCAGTGGCTTCTTCCTTGCTGAGTGGCCTTTCAGGTTATGTCGATATAGGACTTGTTTTACTGTGGATATAGATACTTTTGTACCTGTTTCCTCCAGCATCTTCACAAGGTCCTTTGCTGTTGTTCTGGGATTGATTTGCACTTTTCGCACCAAAGTACGTTCATCTCTAGGAGACAGAACGCGTCTCCTTCCTGAGCGGAATGACGGCTGCGTGGTCCCATGGTGTTTATACTTGCGTACTATTGTTTGTACAGATGAACGTGGTACCTTCAGGCGTTTGGAAATTGCTCCCAATGATGAACCAGACTTGTGGAGGTCTACACATTTCTTTCTGAGGTCTTGGCTGATTTCTTTTCATTTTCACATGATGTCAAGCAAAAAGGCACCTGTTTGAAGGTAGGCCTTGAAATACAGCCACAGCTAGACCTCCAATTGACTCAAATGATGTCAATTAGCCTATCAGAAGCTTCTAAAGCCATGACATAATTTTCTGGAATTTTCCAAGCTGTTTAAAGGCACAGTCAACTTAGTGTATGTAAACTTCTGACCCACTGGAATTGTGATACAGTGAATTATAAGTGAAATAATCTGTCTGTAAACAATTGTTGGAAAGATTACTTGTGTCATGCACAAAGTAGATGTCCTAACCGACTTGCCAAAACTATAGTTTGTTAACAAGACATTTGTGGAGTGGTTGAAAAACAAGTTTTAATGACTCCATCCTAAGTGTATGTAAACTTCCGACTTCAACTGTAAGTATTCAGACCCTTTACTCAGTACTTTTTTGAAGCACCTTTGGCAGCAATTACAGTCTCGAGTCGTCTTGGATATGACGCTACAAGCTTGGCACACCTGTATTTGGGGAGTTTCTCCCATTTTTCTCCGCAGATCCTCTCATGCTCTATCAGGTTGGATGGGGAGCGTTGTTGCACAGCTTTTTTCAGGTCTCTCCAGAGATGTTAGATCGGGTTCAAGTCCGGGCTCTGGCTGGGCCACTCAAGGACATTCAGAGACTTG
>NW_028159190.1:0-29818 GCF_964263955.1 Coregonus lavaretus
TGAGCTAGTTATTATACAGTAAGCATCAATGAGCTAGTTATTATACAGTAAGCATCAATGAGGTAGTTGTAATACAGTAAGCATCAATGAGCTAGTTATTATACAGTATGCATCAATGAGCTAGTTATTATACAGTAAGCATCAATGAGCTAGTTATTTTACAGTAAGCAAAAATTAGCTAGTTATTATACAATAAACATCAATGAGCTAGTTATTATACAGTAATGTCAATGAGCTAGTTATTATACAGTAAGCAAACATTTGTGAGTTATTATACAGTAAACATCAATGAGCTAGTTATTATACAGTAAACATCAATGAGCTAGTTATTATACAGTAATGTCAATGAGCTAGTTATTATACAGTAATATCAATGAGCTAGTTATTATACAGTAAGTATCAATGAGCTAGTTATTATACAGAAATGTCAATGAGCTAGTTATTATACAGTAAGCATCAATGAGCAAGTTATTATACAGTAATGTCAATGAGCTAGTTATTATACAGTAAGCATCAATGAGCTAGTTATTATACAGTAAACATCAATGAGCTAGTTATTATACAGTAATGTCAATGAGCTAGTATTTATACAGTAAGTATCAATGAGCTAGTTATTATACAGTAAGCATCAATGAGCTAGTTATTATACAGTAAGCATCAATGAGCTAGTTATTATACAGTAATGTCAATGAGCTAGTTATTATACAGTAAGCATCAATGAGCTAGTTATTATACAGTAATGTCAATGAGCTAGTTATTTTACAGTAATGTCAATGAGCTAGTTATTTTACAGTAAGCAAAAATTTGCTAGTTATTATAAAGTAAACATCAATGAGCTAGTTATTTTACAGTAATGTCAATTAGCTAGTTATTATACAGTAAACATCAATGAGCTAGTTATTATACAGTAAACATCAATGAGCTAGTTATTATACAGTAAGCATCAATGAGGTAGTTATTATACAGTAATGTCAATGAGCTAGTTATTATACAGTAAGCAAACATTTGTGAGTTATTATACAGTAAACATCAATGAGCTAGTTATTATACAGTAAACATCAATGAGCTAGTTATTATACAGTAAGCATCAATGAGCTAGTTATTATACAGTAAACATCAATGAGATAGTTATTATACAGTAATGTCAATGAGCTAGTTATTATACAGAAATGTCAATGAGCTAGTTATTATACAGTAAGCATCAATGAGCAAGTTATTATACAGTAATGTCAATGAGCTAGTTATTATACAGTAAGCATCAATGAGCTAGTTATTATACAGTAAACATCAATGAGCTAGTTATTATACAGTAATGTCAATGAGCTAGTATTTATACAGTAAGTATCAATGAGCTAGTTATTATACAGTAAGCATCAATGAGCTAGTTATTATACAGTAAGCATCAATGAGCTAGTTATTATACAGTAATGTCAATGAGCTAGTTATTATACAGTAAGCATCAATGAGCTAGTTATTATACAGTAATGTCAATGAGCTAGTTATTTTACAGTAATGTCAATGAGCTAGTTATTTTACAGTGAGCAAAAATTTGCTAGTTATTATAAAGTAAACATCAATGAGCTAGTTATTTTACAGTAATGTCAATTAGCTAGTTATTATAGAGTAAACATCAATGAGCTAGTTATTATACAGTAAACATCAATGAGCTAGTTATTATACAGTAATGTCAATGAGCTAGATATTATACAGTAAACATCAATGAGCTAGTTATTATACAGTAAACATCAATGAGCTAGTTATTATACAGTAATATCAATGATCTAGTTATTATACAGTAATGTCAATGAGCTAGTTATTATACAGTAAGCATCAATGAGCTAGTTATTATACAGTAATGCCAATGAGCTAGTTATTATACAGTAATGTCAATGAGCTAGTTATTATACAGTAAGCAAACATTTGTGAGTTATTATACAGTAAACATCAATGAGCTAGTTATTATACAGTAAACATCAATGAGCTAGTTATTATACAGTAAGCATCAATGAGCTAGTTATTATACAGTAAACATCAATGAGATAGTTATTATACAGTAATGTCAATGAGCTAGTTATTATAGAGTAAGCATCAATGAGCTAGTTAATATACAGTAATGTCAATGAGCTAGTGATTATACAGAAATGTCAATGAGCTAGTTATTATACAGTAAGCATCAATGAGCTAGTTATTATACAGTAATGTCAATGAGCTAGTTATTATACAGTAAGCATCAATGAGCTAGTTATTATACAGTAAACATCAATGAGCTAGTTATTATACAGTAATGTCAATGAGCTAGTTATTATACAGTAAGTATCAATGAGCTAGTTATTATACAGTAAGCATCAATGAGCTAGTTATTATACAGTAAGCATCAATGAGCTAGTTATTATACAGTAATGTCAATGAGCTAGTTATTATACAGTAAGCATCAATGAGCTAGTTATTATACAGTAATGTCAATGAGCTAGTTATTTTACAGTAATGTCAATGAGCTAGTTATTTTACAGTAAGCAAAAATTTGCTAGTTATTATACAGTAAACATCAATGAGCTGGTTATTATACAGTAATGTCAATGAGCTAGTTATTATACAGTAAGCATCAATGAGGTAGTTATTATACAGTAAGCATCAATGAGCTAGTTATTATACAGTAATGTCAATGAGCTAGTTATTATACAGTAAACATCAATGAGCTAGTTAATATACAGTAATGTCAATGAGCTAGTTATTATACAGTAATGTCAATGAGCTAGATATTATACAGTAAACATCAATGAGCTAGTTATTATACAGTAAACATCAATGAGCTAGTTATTATACAGTAATATCAATGATCTAGTTATTATACAGTAATGTCAATGAGCTAGTTATTATACAGTAAGCATCAATGAGCTAGTTATTATACAGGAATGCCAATGAGCTAGTTATTATACAGTAATGTCAATGAGCTAGTTATTATACAGTAAGCAAACATTTGTGAGTTATTATACAGTAAACATCAATGAGCTAGTTATTATACAGTAAACATCAATGAGCTAGTTATTATACAGTAAGCATCAATGAGCGAGTTATTATACAGTAAACATCAATGAGATAGTTATTATACAGTAATGTCAATGAGCTAGTTATTATACAGTAAGCATCAATGAGCTAGTTAATATACAGTAATGTCAATGAGCTAGTTATTATACAGACATGTCAATGAGCTAGTTATTATACAGTAAGCATCAATGAGCTAGTTATTATACAGTAATGTCAATGAGCTAGTTATTATACAGTAAGCATCAATGAGCTAGTTATTATACAGTAAACATCAATGAGCTAGTTATTATACAGTAATGTCAATGAGCTAGTTATTTTACAGTAAGCATCAATGAGCTAGTTATTATACAGTAATGTCAATGAGCTAGTTATTTTACAGTAATGTCAATGAGCTAGTTATTTTACAGTAAGCAAAAATTTGCTAGTTATTATACAGTAAACATCAATGAGCTAGTTATTATACAGTAATGTCAATTAGCTAGTTATTATACAGTAAGCAAAAATTAGCTAGTTATTATACAGTAAACATCAATGAGCTAGTTATTATACTGTAAACATCAATGAGCTAGTTATTATACAGTAAGCATCAATGAGGTAGTTATTATACAGTAAGCATCAATGAGCTAGTTATTATACAGTAATGTCAATGAGCTAGTTATTATACAGTAAACATCAATGAGCTAGTTAATATACAGTAATGTCAATGAGCTAGTTATTATACAGTAATGTCAATGAGCTAGATATTATACAGTAAACATCAATGAGCTAGTTATTATACAGTAAACATCAATGAGCTAGTTATTATACAGTAATATCAATGATCTAGTTATTATACAGTAATGTCAATGAGCTAGTTATTATACAGTAAGCATCAATGAGCTAGTTATTATACAGTAATGCCAATGAACTAGTTATTATACAGTAAGAATCAATGAGCTAGTTATTATACAGTAAAGTCAATGAGCTAGTTATTATACAGTAAGTATCAATGAGCTAGTTATTATACAGTAAGCATCAATGAGCTAGTTATTATACAGTAATATCAATGAGCTAGTTATTATTAAGTAAGCATCAATGAGCTTGTTACTCTCCAGCCTGCCTTCCTACCCAGCCTGCCTTCCTCTCCAGCCTGCCTTCCTCTCCAGCCTGCCTTCCTCTCCAGCCTGCCTTCCTCTCCAGCCTGCCTTCCTCTCCAGCCTGCCTTCCTCTCCAGCCTGCCTTCCTCTCCAGCCTGCCTTCCTACCCAGCCTGCCTTCCTACCCAGCCTGCCTTCCTCTCCAGCCTGCCTTCCTCTCCAGCCTGCCTTCCTCTCCAGCCTGCCTTCCTACCCAGCCTGCCTTCCTACCCAGCCTGCCTTCCTACCCAGCCTGCCTTCCTACCCAGCCTGCCTTCCTACCCAGCCTGCCTTCCTACCCAGCCTGCCTTCCTACCCAGCCTGCCTTCCTCTCCAGCCTGCCTTCCTACCCAGCCTGCCTGCCTCTCCTCATCTGCGTCCCAATTGGCATCATATTCCCTATTTAGTGCACTACTTTTGAACAGGGCCCATGGTCCTCTGGTTGAAAGTAGTTTACTATATAGGACAGGGATGGGCACCTGGTGGCATCAGCAGTTTTTCTCTTATGTCAGTCGCTGACAATCATCCAATTAGCCCATGTCAGCAAAAACATTAATCTAGCCAGCTATCTAAACTTGTAGTAATCATGGTCGATTTACTGACTGGAGGGCCCCCATTGATTTTGTTAGTCACTCTCGCGCAGATATCATATTAAACACTGCAGACATTTCTTTCCACCCTATGGCAAAATTAGTAGAATTGCAAAATGTGTAGAATTTCAGCACACTTGCATTAAACTACATAATGTTCTCTACGCCCGATGGCAGAATGTGTAGAATTCCAGGAAATGAACTCTAAAACAATTCTCCTTTATTTTTCTCTCCGCTGTCAAGAGCAGGGCTGCTAAAATGTTTTGCTCGCGGGGGGGCTACATAATTTTAATTTAGGGCCCCCAAAAAGCTAGGGCCTGCTCTGAATTCATGTGTGGGTATGGATGTTCGTACGCAGAACCGCGCGCAACTTGTGGCTCCTCATGATAAATTCAGATTTTGTGGCCCCCACCCCCATTTTTGGGGGGGTCATTTTTAGCAGACGCTCTTATCCAGAGCGACTTACAGTTACTGCAATTTTTTTTTTTCATAATTTTTTTTCTTCATACAGTATACCCATCAGAGTTGCCCTATATGGCCCAAAGTTGCCATTTGGGACACAAACGCTTCTCTCCTCCAGCGTTTTCTAACTTTATATCGCTGACTGACTGAGCCGCCAACGTGAGGCATTATTTTCCTTGACACTGTGGCTTTTTCCCTGGCGGAGGCTTTTTCCCTGGCTTTTTCCCTGGCGGAGGCTTTTTCCCTGGCTTTTTCCCTGGCGGAGGCTTTTTCCCTGGCTTTTTCCCTGGCGGAGGCTTTTTCCCTGGCTTTTTCCCTGGCGGAGGCTTTTTCCTTGGCTTTTTCCCTGGCTTTTTCCCTGGCGGAGGCTTTTTCCCTGGCTTTTTCCCTGTCTGAGGCTTTTTCCCTGGCTGAGGCTCGGCCCCCTCCATGTGCTTATTCTATCTGAGCTGTGGACAGGTTCTCTTTCTTTAATGTGGGGGTCTGTCTCCCTCCTCCCATGCAGAGCGGTGTACTGTAGCAGGGAGAATGAAACAGTCATTGCTCCCAGTCAACCTGAAAATAATGTAGCTCAGGGATGTAGCTCAGTTGGTAGAGCATGGCGTTCGCAACGCCAGGGTTGTGGGTTCGATTCCCACGGGGGGCCAGTATAAAAAAATAAAATAAAAATAAGAATAAGAATAATGTATGCACTCACTAACTGTAAGTCGCTCTGGATAAGAGCGTCTGCTAAATGAATAAAACAACAAAACTATACAGTAATGTCAATGAGCTAGTTATTATACAGTAATGTCAATGAGCTAGTTATTATACAGTAATGTCAATGAGCTAGTTATTATACAGTAATGTCAATGATCTAGTTATTATACAGTAAGCATCAATGAGCTAGTTATTATACAGTAATGTCAATGAGCTAGTTATTATACAGTAAGCATCAATGAGCTAGTTATTATATATTAAACATCAATTAGCTAGTTATTATACAGTAAAATCAATAAGCTATATATTATACAGTAACATCAATTAGCTAGTTATTATACAGTAATATCAATAAGCTAGTTATTATACAGTAATGTCAATGAGCTAGTTATTATACAGAAAGCATCAGTGATCTAGTTATTATACAGTAAGCATCAATAAGCTAGTTATTATACAGTAAGCATCAATAAGCTAGTTATTATTCAGTAAGCATCAATGAGCTAGTTATTATACAGTAATGTCAATGAGCTAGTTATTATACAGTAATGTCAATGAGCTAGTTATTATACAGTAAGCATCAATGAGCTAGTTATTATACAGTAATGTCAATGAGCTAGTTATTATACAGTAAGCATCAATGAGCTAGTTATTATACAGTAATGTCAATGAGCTAGTTATTATACAGTAAGCATCAATGAGCTAGTTATTATACATTAAACATCAATTAGCTAGTTATTATACAGTAATATTAATAAGCTAGTTATTATACAGTAATGTCAATGAGCTAGTTATTATACAGTAAGCATCAATGAGCTAGTTATTATACATTAATGTCAATGAGCTAGTTATTATACAGTAAGCATCAATAAGCTAGTTATTATACAGTAATGTCAATGAGCTAGTTATTATACAGTAAGCATCAATGAGCTAGTTACTATACAGTAAGCATCAATGAGCTAGTTATTATACAGTAAGCATCAATAAGCTAGTTATTATTCAGTAAGCATCAATGAGCTAGTTATTATACAGTAATGTCAATGAGCTAGTTATTATACAGTAATGTCAATGAGCTAGTTATTATACAGTAAGCATCAATGAGCTAGTTATTATACAGTAATGTCAATGAGCTAGTTATTATACAGTAAGCATCAATGAGCTAGTTATTATACAGTAATGTCAATGAGCTAGTTATTATACAGTAAGCATCAATGAGCTAGTTATTATACATTAAACATCAATTAGCTAGTTATTATACAGTAATATCAATAAGCTAGTTATTATACAGTAATGTCAATGAGCTAGTTATTATACAGTAAGCATCAATGAGCTAGTTATTATACATTAATGTCAATGAGCTAGTTATTATACAGTAAGCATCAATAAGCTAGTTATTATACAGTAATGTCAATGAGCTAGTTATTATACAGTAAGTATCAATGAGCTAGTTATTATACAGTAAGCATCAATGAGCTAGTTATTATACAGTAAGCATCAATGAGCTAGTTGTTATACAGTAATGTCAATGAGCTAGTTATTATACAGTAATGTCAATGAGCTAGTTATTATACAGTAAGCATCAATGAGCTAGTTATTATACAGTAAGCATCAATGAGCTAGTTATTATACAGTAATGTCAATGAGCTAGTTATTATACAGTAAGCATCAATGAGCTAGTTATTATACAGTAATGTCAATGAGCTAGTTATTTTACAGTAATGTCAATGAGCTAGTTATTTTACAGTAAGCAAAAATTTGCTAGTTATTATAAAGTAAACATCAATGAGCTAGTTATTTTACAGTAATGTCAATTAGCTAGTTATTATACAGTAAACATCAATGAGCTAGTTATTATACAGTAAACATCAATGAGCTAGTTATTATACAGTAAGCATCAATGAGGTAGTTATTATACAGTAATGTCAATGAGCTAGTTATTATACAGTAAGCAAACATTTGTGAGTTATTATACAGTAAACATCAATGAGCTAGTTATTATACAGTAAACATCAATGAGCTAGTTATTATACAGTAAGCATCAATGAGCTAGTTATTATACAGTAAACATCAATGAGATAGTTATTATACAGTAATGTCAATGAGCTAGTTATTATACAGAAATGTCAATGAGCTAGTTATTATACAGTAAGCATCAATGAGCAAGTTATTATACAGTAATGTCAATGAGCTAGTTATTATACAGTAAGCATCAATGAGCTAGTTATTATACAGTAAACATCAATGAGCTAGTTATTATACAGTAATGTCAATGAGCTAGTATTTATACAGTAAGTATCAATGAGCTAGTTATTATACAGTAAGCATCAATGAGCTAGTTATTATACAGTAAGCATCAATGAGCTAGTTATTATACAGTAATGTCAATGAGCTAGTTATTATACAGTAAGCATCAATGAGCTAGTTATTATACAGTAATGTCAATGAGCTAGTTATTTTACAGTAATGTCAATGAGCTAGTTATTTTACAGTGAGCAAAAATTTGCTAGTTATTATAAAGTAAACATCAATGAGCTAGTTATTTTACAGTAATGTCAATTAGCTAGTTATTATACAGTAAACATCAATGAGCTAGTTATTATACAGTAAACATCAATGAGCTAGTTATTATACAGTAAGCATCAATGAGGTAGTTATTATACAGTAAGCATCAATGAGCTAGTTATTATACAGTAATGTCAATGAGCTAGTTATTATACAGTAAACATCAATGAGCTAGTTAATATACAGTAATGTCAATGAGCTAGTTATTATACAGTAATGTCAATGAGCTAGATATTATACAGTAAACATCAATGAGCTAGTTATTATACAGTAAACATCAATGAGCTAGTTATTATACAGTAATATCAATGATCTAGTTATTATACAGTAATGTCAATGAGCTAGTTATTATACAGTAAGCATCAATGAGCTAGTTATTATACAGTAATGCCAATGAGCTAGTTATTATACAGTAATGTCAATGAGCTAGTTATTATACAGTAAGCAAACATTTGTGAGTTATTATACAGTAAACATCAATGAGCTAGTTATTATACAGTAAACATCAATGAGCTAGTTATTATACAGTAAGCATCAATGAGCTAGTTATTATACAGTAAACATCAATGAGATAGTTATTATACAGTAATGTCAATGAGCTAGTTATTATACAGTAAGCATCAATGAGCTAGTTAATATACAGTAATGTCAATGAGCTAGTGATTATACAGAAATGTCAATGAGCTAGTTATTATACAGTAAGCATCAATGAGCTAGTTATTATACAGTAATGTCAATGAGCTAGTTATTATACAGTAAGCATCAATGAGCTAGTTATTATACAGTAAACATCAATGAGCTAGTTATTATACAGTAATGTCAATGAGCTAGTTATTATACAGTAAGTATCAATGAGCTAGTTATTATACAGTAAGCATCAATGAGCTAGTTATTATACAGTAAGCATCAATGAGCTAGTTATTATACAGTAATGTCAATGAGCTAGTTATTATACAGTAAGCATCAATGAGCTAGTTATTATACAGTAATGTCAATGAGCTAGTTATTTTACAGTAATGTCAATGAGCTAGTTATTTTACAGTAAGCAAAAATTTGCTAGTTATTATACAGTAAACATCAATGAGCTGGTTATTATACAGTAATGTCAATGAGCTAGTTATTATACAGTAAGCATCAATGAGGTAGTTATTATACAGTAAGCATCAATGAGCTAGTTATTATACAGTAATGTCAATGAGCTAGTTATTATACAGTAAACATCAATGAGCTAGTTAATATACAGTAATGTCAATGAGCTAGTTATTATACAGTAATGTCAATGAGCTAGATATTATACAGTAAACATCAATGAGCTAGTTATTATACAGTAAACATCAATGAGCTAGTTATTATACAGTAATATCAATGATCTAGTTATTATACAGTAATGTCAATGAGCTAGTTATTATACAGTAAGCATCAATGAGCTAGTTATTATACAGGAATGCCAATGAGCTAGTTATTATACAGTAATGTCAATGAGCTAGTTATTATACAGTAAGCAAACATTTGTGAGTTATTATACAGTAAACATCAATGAGCTAGTTATTATACAGTAAACATCAATGAGCTAGTTATTATACAGTAAGCATCAATGAGCGAGTTATTATACAGTAAACATCAATGAGATAGTTATTATACAGTAATGTCAATGAGCTAGTTATTATACAGTAAGCATCAATGAGCTAGTTAATATACAGTAATGTCAATGAGCTAGTTATTATACAGACATGTCAATGAGCTAGTTATTATACAGTAAGCATCAATGAGCTAGTTATTATACAGTAATGTCAATGAGCTAGTTATTATACAGTAAGCATCAATGAGCTAGTTATTATACAGTAAACATCAATGAGCTAGTTATTATACAGTAATGTCAATGAGCTAGTTATTATACAGTAAGTATCAATGAGCTGGTTATTATACAGTAAGCATCAATGAGCTAGTTATTATACAGTAAGCATCAATGAGCTAGTTATTATACAGTAATGTCAATGAGCTAGTTATTTTACAGTAAGCATCAATGAGCTAGTTATTATACAGTAATGTCAATGAGCTAGTTATTTTACAGTAATGTCAATGAGCTAGTTATTTTACAGTAAGCAAAAATTTGCTAGTTATTATACAGTAAACATCAATGAGCTAGTTATTATACAGTAATGTCAATTAGCTAGTTATTATACAGTAAGCAAAAATTAGCTAGTTATTATACAGTAAACATCAATGAGCTAGTTATTATACTGTAAACATCAATGAGCTAGTTATTATACAGTAAGCATCAATGAGGTAGTTATTATACAGTAAGCATCAATGAGCTAGTTATTATACAGTAATGTCAATGAGCTAGTTATTATACAGTAAACATCAATGAGCTAGTTAATATACAGTAATGTCAATGAGCTAGTTATTATACAGTAATGTCAATGAGCTAGATATTATACAGTAAACATCAATGAGCTAGTTATTATACAGTAAACATCAATGAGCTAGTTATTATACAGTAATATCAATGATCTAGTTATTATACAGTAATGTCAATGAGCTAGTTATTATACAGTAAGCATCAATGAGCTAGTTATTATACAGTAATGCCAATGAACTAGTTATTATACAGTAAGCATCAATGAGCTAGTTATTATACAGTAAAGTCAATGAGCTAGTTATTATACAGTAAGTATCAATGAGCTAGTTATTATACAGTAAGCATCAATGAGCTAGTTATTATACAGTAATATCAATGAGCTAGTTATTATTAAGTAAGCATCAATGAGCTTGTTACTCTCCAGCCTGCCTTCCTACCCAGCCTGCCTTCCTCTCCAGCCTGCCTTCCTCTCCAGCCTGCCTTCCTCTCCAGCCTGCCTTCCTCTCCAGCCTGCCTTCCTCTCCAGCCTGCCTTCCTACCCAGCCTGCCTTCCTACCCAGCCTGCCTTCCTCTCCAGCCTGCCTTCCTCTCCAGCCTGCCTTCCTCTCCAGCCTGCCTTCCTACCCAGCCTGCCTTCCTACCCAGCCTGCCTTCCTACCCAGCCTGCCTTCCTACCCAGCCTGCCTTCCTACCCAGCCTGCCTTCCTACCCAGCCTGCCTTCCTACCCAGCCTGCCTTCCTCTCCAGCCTGCCTTCCTACCCAGCCTGCCTGCCTCTCCTCATCTGCGTCCCAATTGGCATCATATTCCCTATTTAGTGCACTACTTTTGAACAGGGCCCATGGTCCTCTGGTTGAAAGTAGTTTACTATATAGGACAGGGATGGGCACCTGGTGGCATCAGCAGTTTTTCTCTTATGTCAGTCGCTGACAATCATCCAATTAGCCCATGTCAGCAAAAACATTAATCTAGCCAGCTATCTAAACTTGTAGTAATCATGGTCGATTTACTGACTGGAGGGCCCCCATTGATTTTGTTAGTCACTCTCGCGCAGATATCATATTAAACACTGCAGACATTTCTTTCCACCCTATGGCAAAATTAGTAGAATTGCAAAATGTGTAGAATTTCAGCACACTTGCATTAAACTACATAATGTTCTCTACGCCCGATGGCAGAATGTGTAGAATTCCAGGAAATGAACTCTAAAACAATTCTCCTTTATTTTTCTCTCCGCTGTCAAGAGCAGGGCTGCTAAAATGTTTTGCTCGCGGGGGGGCTACATAATTTTAATTTAGGGCCCCCAAAAAGCTAGGGCCTGCTCTGAATTCATGTGTGGGTATGGATGTTCGTACGCAGAACCGCGCGCAACTTGTGGCTCCTCATGATAAATTCAGATTTTGTGGCCCCCACCCCCATTTTTGGGGGGGTCATTTTTAGCAGACGCTCTTATCCAGAGCGACTTACAGTTACTGCAATTTTTTTTTTTCATAATTTTTTTTCTTCATACAGTATACCCATCAGAGTTGCCCTATATGGCCCAAAGTTGCCATTTGGGACACAAACGCTTCTCTCCTCCAGCGTTTTCTAACTTTATATCGCTGACTGACTGAGCCGCCAACGTGAGGCATTATTTTCCTTGACACTGTGGCTTTTTCCCTGGCGGAGGCTTTTTCCCTGGCTTTTTCCCTGGCGGAGGCTTTTTCCCTGGCTTTTTCCCTGGCGGAGGCTTTTTCCCTGGCTTTTTCCCTGGCGGAGGCTTTTTCCCTGGCGGAGGCTTTTTCCTTGGCTTTTTCCCTGGCTTTTTCCCTGGCGGAGGCTTTTTCCCTGGCTTTTTCCCTGTCTGAGGCTTTTTCCCTGGCTGAGGCTCGGCCCCCTCCATGTGCTTATTCTATCTGAGCTGTGGACAGGTTCTCTTTCTTTAATGTGGGGGTCTGTCTCCCTCCTCCCATGCAGAGCGGTGTACTGTAGCAGGGAGAATGAAACAGTCATTGCTCCCAGTCAACCTGAAAATAATGTAGCTCAGGGATGTAGCTCAGTTGGTAGAGCATGGCGTTCGCAACGCCAGGGTTGTGGGTTCGATTCCCACGGGGGGCCAGTATAAAAAAATAAAATAAAAATAAGAATAAGAATAATGTATGCACTCACTAACTGTAAGTCGCTCTGGATAAGAGCGTCTGCTAAATGAATAAAACAACAAAACTATACAGTAATGTCAATGAGCTAGTTATTATACAGTAATGTCAATGAGCTAGTTATTATACAGTAATGTCAATGAGCTAGTTATTATACAGTAATGTCAATGATCTAGTTATTATACAGTAAGCATCAATGAGCTAGTTATTATACAGTAATGTCAATGAGCTAGTTATTATACAGTAAGCATCAATGAGCTAGTTATTATATATTAAACATCAATTAGCTAGTTATTATACAGTAAAATCAATAAGCTATATATTATACAGTAACATCAATTAGCTAGTTATTATACAGTAATATCAATAAGCTAGTTATTATACAGTAATGTCAATGAGCTAGTTATTATACAGAAAGCATCAGTGATCTAGTTATTATACAGTAAGCATCAATAAGCTAGTTATTATACAGTAAGCATCAATAAGCTAGTTATTATTCAGTAAGCATCAATGAGCTAGTTATTATACAGTAATGTCAATGAGCTAGTTATTATACAGTAATGTCAATGAGCTAGTTATTATACAGTAAGCATCAATGAGCTAGTTATTATACAGTAATGTCAATGAGCTAGTTATTATACAGTAAGCATCAATGAGCTAGTTATTATACAGTAATGTCAATGAGCTAGTTATTATACAGTAAGCATCAATGAGCTAGTTATTATACATTAAACATCAATTAGCTAGTTATTATACAGTAATATTAATAAGCTAGTTATTATACAGTAATGTCAATGAGCTAGTTATTATACAGTAAGCATCAATGAGCTAGTTATTATACATTAATGTCAATGAGCTAGTTATTATACAGTAAGCATCAATAAGCTAGTTATTATACAGTAATGTCAATGAGCTAGTTATTATACAGTAAGCATCAATGAGCTAGTTACTATACAGTAAGCATCAATGAGCTAGTTATTATACAGTAAGCATCAACAAGCTAGTTATTATTCAGTAAGCATCAATGAGCTAGTTATTATACAGTAATGTCAATGAGCTAGTTATTATACAGTAATGTCAATGAGCTAGTTATTATACAGTAAGCATCAATGAGCTAGTTATTATACAGTAATGTCAATGAGCTAGTTATTATACAGTAAGCATCAATGAGCTAGTTATTATACAGTAATGTCAATGAGCTAGTTATTATACAGTAAGCATCAATGAGCTAGTTATTATACATTAAACATCAATTAGCTAGTTATTATACAGTAATATCAATAAGCTAGTTATTATACAGTAATGTCAATGAGCTAGTTATTATACAGTAAGCATCAATGAGCTAGTTATTATACATTAATGTCAATGAGCTAGTTATTATACAGTAAGCATCAATAAGCTAGTTATTATACAGTAATGTCAATGAGCTAGTTATTATACAGTAAGTATCAATGAGCTAGTTATTATACAGTAAGCATCAATGAGCTAGTTATTATACAGTAAGCATCAATGAGCTAGTTATTATACAGTAATGTCAATGAGCTAGTTATTATACAGTAATGTCAATGAGCTAGTTATTATACAGTAAGCATCAATGAGCTAGTTACTATACAGTAAGCATCAATGAGCTAGTTATTATACAGTAATGTCAATGAGCTAGTTATTATACAGTAAGTATCAATGAGCTAGTTATTATACAGAAATGTCAATGAGCTAGTTATTATACAGTAAGCATCAATGAGCTAGTTATTATACAGTAATGTCAATGAGCTAGTTATTATACAGTAAGCATCAATGAGCTAGTTATTATACAGTAAGCATCAATGAGCTAGTTATTATACAGTAATGTCAATGAGCTAGTTATTATACAGTAAGCATCAATGAGCTAGTTACTATACAGTAAAGTCAATGAGCTAGTTATTATTAAGTAAGCATCAATGAGCTTGTTATTATACATTAATGTCAATGAGCTAGTTATTATACAGTAAGCATCAATAAGCTAGTTATTATACACTAATGTCAATGAGCTAGTTATTATACAGTAAGTATCAATGAGCTAGTTATTATACAGTAAGCATCAATGAGCTAGTTATTATACAGTAAGCATCAATGAGCTAGTTATTATACAGTAATGTCAATGAGCTAGTTATTATACAGTAAGCATCAATGAGCTAGTTACTATACAGTAAGCATCAATGAGCTAGTTATTATACAGTAATGTCAATGAGCTAGTTATTATACAGTAATGTCAATGAGCTAGATATTATACAGTAAACATCAATGAGCTAGTTATTATACAGTAAACATCAATGAGCTAGTTATTATACAGTAATATCAATGATCTAGTTATTATACAGTAATGTCAATGAGCTAGTTATCATACAGTAAGCATCAATGAGCTAGTTATTATACAGTAATGCCAATGAGCTAGTTATTATACAGTAAGCATCAATGAGCTAGTTATTATACAGTAAAGTCAATGAGCTAGTTATTATTAAGTAAGCATCAATGAGCTTGTTACTATACAGTAATGTCAATGAGCTAGTTATTATACAGTAATATCAATGAGCTAGTTATTATTAAGTAAGCATCAATGAGCTTGTTACTATACAGTAATGTCAATGAGCTAGTTATTATACAGTAATGTCAATGAGCTAGTTATTATACAGTAATGTCAATGAGCTAGTTATTATACAGTAATGTCAATGAGCTAGTAATTATACAGTACGCATCAATGATCTAGTTATTATACAGTAAGCATCAATGAGCTAGTTATTATACAGTAATGTCAATGAGCTAGTTATTATACAGTAAGCATCAATGAGCTAGTTATTATACAGTAATGTCAATGAGCTAGTTATTATACAGTAAGCATCAATGAGCTAGTTATTATACATTAAACATCAATTAGCTAGTTATTATACAGTAAAATCAATAAGCTAGTTATTATACAGTAACATCAATTAGCTAGTTATTATACAGTAATATCAATAAGCTAGTTATTATACAGTAATGTCAATGAGCTAGTTATTATACAGAAAGCATCAATGATCTAGTTATTATACAGTAAGCATCAATAAGCTAGTTATTATTCAGTAAGCATCAATGAGCTAGTTATTATACAGTAATGTCAATGAGCTAGTTATTATACAGTAATGTCAATGAGCTAGTTATTATACAATAAGCATCAATGAGCTAGTTATTATACAGTAATGTCAATGAGCTAGTTATTATACAGTAAGCATCAATGAGCTAGTTATTATACAGTAATGTCAATGAGCTAGTTATTATACAGTAAGCATCAATGAGCTAGTTATTATACATTAAATATCAATTAGCTAGTTATTATACAGTAATATCAATAAGCTAGTTATTATACAGTAATGTCAATGAGCTAGTTATTATACAGTAAGCATCAATGAGCTAGTTATTATACAGAAATGTCAATGAGCTAGTTATTATACAGTAAGCATCAATGAGCTAGTTATTATACAGTAATGTCAATGAGCTAGTTATTATACAGTAATATCAATGAGCTAGTTATTATACAGTAAGCATCAATGAGCTAGTTATTATACATTAAACATCAATTAGCTAGTTATTATACAGTAAAATCAATAAGCTAGTTATTATACAGTAACATCAATTAGCTAGTTATTATACAGTAATATCAATAAGCTAGTTATTATACAGTAATGTCAATGAGCTAGTTATTATACAGAAAGCATCAATGATCTAGTTATTATACAGTAAGCATCAATAAGCTAGTTATTATTCAGTAAGCATCAATGAGCTAGTTATTATACAGTAATGTCAATGAGCTAGTTATTATACAGTGATGTCAATGAGCTAGTTATTATACAGTAAGCATCAATGAGCTAGTTATTATACAGTAATGTCAATGAGCTAGTTATTATACAGTAAGCATCAATGAGCTAGTTATTATACAGTAATGTCAATGAGCTAGTTATTATACAGTAAGCATCAATGAGCTAGTTATTATACATTAAATATCAATTAGCTAGTTATTATACAGTAATATCAATAAGCTAGTTATTATACAGTAATGTCAATGAGCTAGTTATTATACAGTAAGCATCAATGAGCTAGTTATTATACAGAAATGTCAATGAGCTAGTTATTATACAGTAAGCATCAATGAGCTAGTTATTATACAGTAATGTCAATGAGCTAGTTATTATACAGTAAGCATCAATGAGCTAGTTATAATACAGTAAGCATCAATGAGCTAGTTAATATACAGTAATGTCAATGAGCTAGTTATTATACAGTAAGCATCAATGAGCTAGTTACTATACAGTAATGTCAATGAGCTAGTTATTATACAGTAATGTCAATGAGCTAGTTATTATACAGTAAGCATCAATGATCTAGTTATTACACAGTATACATCAATGAGCTAGTTATTATACAGTAAGCATCAATGAGCTAGTTATTATACAGTAAGCATCAATGAGCTAGTTATTATACAGTAATTATCAATGAGCTAGTTATTATACAGTGAGCATCAATGAGGTAGTTGTAATACAGTAAGCATCAATGAGCTAGTTATTATACAGTAAGCATCAATGAGCTAGTTATTATACAGTGATGTCAATGAGCTAGTTATTATACAGTAAGCATCAATGAGCTAGTTATTATACAGTAAACATCAATGAGCTAGTTATTATACAGTAATATCAATGAGCTAGTTATTATACATTAAGCATCAATGAGCTAGTTATTATACAGTAATGTCAATGAGCTAGTTATTATACAGTAAGTATCAATGAGCTAGTTATTATACAGTAAGCATCAATGAGCTAGTTATTATACAGTAAGCATCAATGAGCTAGTTATTATACAGTAATGTCAATGATCTAGTTATTATACAGTAAGCTTCAATGAGCTAGTTACTATACAGTAATGTCAATGAGCTAGTTATTATACAGTAATGTCAATGAGCTAGTTATTATACAGTAAGCATCAATGATCTAATTATTACACAGTAAACATCAATGAGCTAGTTATTATACAGTAAGCATCAATGAGCTAGTTATTATACAGTAAGCATCAATGAGCTAGTTATTATACAGTAATATCAATGAGCTAGTTATTTTACAGTAATGTCAATGAGCTAGTTATTTTACAGTAAGCAAAAAAGTAGCTAGTTATTATACAGTAAACATCAATGAGCTAGTTATTATACAGTAATGTCAATGAGCAAGTTATTATACAGTAAGCAAATATTAGCGAGTTATTATACAGTAAACATCAATGAGCTAGTTATTATACAGTAAACATCAATGAGCTAGTTATTGTACAGTAAGCATCAATGAGCTAGTTATTATACAGTAAGCATCAATGAGCTAGTTAATATACAGTAATGTCAATGAGCTAGTTATTATACAGTAAGCATCAATGAGCTAGTTACTATACAGTAATGTCAATGAGCTAGTTATTATACAGTAATGTCAATGAGCTAGTTATTATACAGTAATCATCAATGATCTAGTTATTACACAGTATACATCAATGAGCTAGTTATTATACAGTAAGCATCAATGAGCTAGTTATTATACAGTAAGCATCAATGAGCTAGTTATTATACAGTAATTATCAATGAGCTAGTTATTATACAGTAAGCATCAATGAGGTAGTTGTAATACAGTAAGCATCAATGAGCTAGTTATTATACAGTAAGCATCAATGAGCTAGTTATTATACAGTAATGTCAATGAGCTAGTTATTTTACAGTAAGCAAAAATTAGCTAGTTATTATACAATAAACATCAATGAGCTAGTTATTATACAGTAATGTCAATGAGCTAGTTATTATACAGTAAGCAAAAATGTGTGAGTTATTATACAGTAAACATCAATGAGCTAGTTATTATACAGTAAACATCAATGAGCTAGTTATTATACAGTAAGCATCAATGAGCTAGTTATTATACAGTAAACATCAATGAGATAGTTATTATACAGTAATGTCAATGAGCTAGTTATTATACAGTAAGTATCAATGAGCTAGTTATTATACAGAAATGTCAATGATCTAGTTATTATACAGTAAGCATCAATGAGCTAGTTATTATACAGTAATGTCAATGAGCTAGTTATTATACAGTAAGCATCAATGAGCTAGTTATTATATATTAAACATCAATTAGCTAGTTATTATACAGTAAAATCAATAAGCTATATATTATACAGTAACATCAATTAGCTAGTTATTATACAGTAATGTCAATAAGCTAGTTATTATACAGAAAGCATCAGTGATCTAGTTATTATACAGTAAGCATCAATAAGCTAGTTATTATACAGTAAGCATCAATAAGCTAGTTATAATTCAGTAAGCATCAATGAGCTAGTTATTATACAGTAATGTCAATGAGCTAGTTATTATACAGTAATGTCAATGAGCTAGTTATTATACAGTAAGCATCAATGAGCTAGTTATTATACAGTAATGTCAATGAGCTAGTTATTATACAGTAAGCATCAATGAGCTAGTTATTATACAGTAATGTCAATGAGCTAGTTATTATACAGTAAGCATCAATGAGCTAGTTATTATACATTAAACATCAATTAGCTAGTTATTATACAGTAATATCAATAAGCTAGTTATTATACAGTAATGTCAATGAGCTAGTTATTATACAGTAAGCATCAATGAGCTAGTTATTATACATTAATGTCAATGAGCTAGTTATTATACAGTAAGCATCAATAAGCTAGTTATTATACAGTAATGTCAATGAGCTAGTTATTATACAGTAAGTATCAAATGGCTAGTTATTATACAGTAAGCATCAATGAGCTAGTTATTATACAGTAAGCATCAATGAGCTAGTTATTATACAGTAATGTCAATGAGCTAGTTATTATACAGTAAGCATCAATGAGCTAGTTACTATACAGTAAGCATCAATGAGCTAGTTATTATACAGTAAGCATCAATAAGCTAGTTATTATTCAGTAAGCATCAATGAGCTAGTTATTATACAGTAATGTCAATGAGCTAGTTATTATACAGTAATGTCAATGAGCTAGTTATTATACAGTAAGCATCAATGAGCTAGTTATTATACAGTAATGTCAATGAGCTAGTTATTATACAGTAAGCATCAATGAGCTAGTTATTATACAGTAGTGTCAATGAGCTAGTTATTATACAGTAAGCATCAATGAGCTAGTTATTATACATTAAACATCAATTAGCTAGTTATTATACAGTAATATCAATAAGCTAGTTATTATACAGTAATGTCAATGAGCTAGTTATTATACAGTAAGCATCAATGAGCTAGTTATTATACATTAATGTCAATGAGCTAGTTATTATACAGTAAGCATCAATAAGCTAGTTATTATACAGTAATGTCAATGAGCTAGTTATTATACAGTAAGTATCAATGAGCTAGTTATTATACAGTAAGCATCAATGAGCTAGTTATTATACAGTAAGCATCAATGAGCTAGTTATTATACAGTAATGTCAATGAGCTAGTTATTATACAGTAAGCATCAATGAGCTAGTTACTATACAGTAAGCATCAATGAGCTAGTTATTATACAGTAATGTCAATGAGCTAGTTATTATACAGTAAGTATCAATGAGCTAGTTATTATACAGAAATGTCAATGAGCTAGTTATTATACAGTAAGCATCAATGAGCTAGTTATTATACAGTAATGTCAATGAGCTAGTTATTATACAGTAAGCATCAATGAGCTAGTTATTATACAGTAAGCATCAATGAGCTAGTTATTATACAGTAATGTCAATGAGCTAGTTATTATACAGTAAGCATCAATGAGCTAGTTACTATACAGTAAAGTCAATGAGCTAGTTATTATTAAGTAAGCATCAATGAGCTTGTTATTATACATTAATGTCAATGAGCTAGTTATTATACAGTAAGCATCAATAAGCTAGTTATTATACAGTAATGTCAATGAGCTAGTTATTATACAGTAAGTATCAATGAGCTAGTTATTATACAGTAAGCATCAATGAGCTAGTTATTATACAGTAAGCATCAATGAGCTAGTTATTATACAGTAATGTCAATGAGCTAGTTATTATACAGTAAGCATCAATGAGCTAGTTACTATACAGTAAGCATCAATGAGCTAGTTATTATACAGTAATGTCAATGAGCTAGTTATTATACAGTAATGTCAATGAGCTAGATATTATACAGTAAACATCAATGAGCTAGTTATTATACAGTAAACATCAATGAGCTAGTTATTATACAGTAATATCAATGATCTAGTTATTATACAGTAATGTCAATGAGCTAGTTATCATACAGTAAGCATCAATGAGCTAGTTATTATACAGTAATGCCAATGAGCTAGTTATTATACAGTAAGCATCAATGAGCTAGTTATTATACAGTAAAGTCAATGAGCTAGTTATTATTAAGTAAGCATCAATGAGCTTGTTACTATACAGTAATGTCAATGAGCTAGTTATTATACAGTAATATCAATGAGCTAGTTATTATTAAGTAAGCATCAATGAGCTTGTTACTATACAGTAATGTCAATGAGCTAGTTATTATACAGTAATGTCAATGAGCTAGTTATTATACAGTAATGTCAATGAGCTAGTTATTATACAGTAATGTCAATGAGCTAGTTATTATACAGTACGCATCAATGATCTAGTTATTATACAGTAAGCATCAATGAGCTAGTTATTATACAGTAATGTCAATGAGCTAGTTATTATACAGTAAGCATCAATGAGCTAGTTATTATACAGTAATGTCAATGAGCTAGTTATTATACAGTAAGCATCAATGAGCTAGTTATTATACATTAAACATCAATTAGCTAGTTATTACAGTAAAATCAATAAGCTAGTTATTATACAGTAACATCAATTAGCTAGTTATTATACAGTAATATCAATAAGCTAGTTATTATACAGTAATGTCAATGAGCTAGTTATTATACAGAAAGCATCAATGATCTAGTTATTATACAGTAAGCATCAATAAGCTAGTTATTATTCAGTAAGCATCAATGAGCTAGTTATTATACAGTAATGTCAATGAGCTAGTTATTATACAGTAATGTCAATGAGCTAGTTATTATACAGTAAGCATCAATGAGCTAGTTATTATACAGTAATGTCAATGAGCTAGTTATTATACAGTAAGCATCAATGAGCTAGTTATTATACAGTAATGTCAATGAGCTAGTTATTATACAGTAAGCATCAATGAGCTAGTTATTATACATTAAATATCAATTAGCTAGTTATTATACAGTAATATCAATAAGCTAGTTATTATACAGTAATGTCAATGAGCTAGTTATTATACAGTAAGCATCAATGAGCTAGTTATTATACAGAAATGTCAATGAGCTAGTTATTATACAGTAAGCATCAATGAGCTAGTTATTATACAGTAATGTCAATGAGCTAGTTATTATACAGTAAGCATCAATGAGCTAGTTATAATACAGTAAGCATCAATGAGCTAGTTAATATACAGTAATGTCAATGAGCTAGTTATTATACAGTAAGCATCAATGAGCTAGTTACTATACAGTAATGTCAATGAGCTAGTTATTATACAGTAATGTCAATGAGCTAGTTATTATACAGTAAGCATCAATGATCTAGTTATTACACAGTATACATCAATGAGCTAGTTATTATACAGTAAGCATCAATGAGCTAGTTATTATACAGTAAGCATCAATGAGCTAGTTATTATACAGTAATTATCAATGAGCTAGTTATTATACAGTGAGCATCAATGAGGTAGTTATAATACAGTAAGCATCAATGAGCTAGTTAATATACAGTAATGTCAATGAGCTAGTTATTATACAGTAAGCATCAATGAGCTAGTTACTATACAGTAATGTCAATGAGCTAGTTATTATACAGTAATGTCAATGAGCTAGTTATTATACAGTAAGCATCAATGATCTAATTATTACACAGTAAACATCAATGAGCTAGTTATTATACAGTAAACATCAATGAGCTAGTTATTATACAGTAAACATCAATGAGCTAGTTATTATACAGTAAGCATCAATGAGCTAGTTATTATACAGTAAACATCAATGAGATAGTTATTATACAGTAATGTCAATGAGCTAGTTATTATACAGTAAGTATCAATGAGCTAGTTATTATACAGAAATGTCAATGAGCTAGTTATTATACAGTAAGCATCAATGAGCTAGTTATTATACAGTAAACATCAATGAGCTAGTTATTATACAGTAATATCAATGAGCTAGTTATTATACATTAAGCATCAATGAGCTAGTTATTATACAGTAATGTCAATGAGCTAGTTATTATACAGTAAGTATCAATGAGCTAGTTATTATACAGTAAGCATCAATGAGCTAGTTATTATACAGTAAGCATCAATGAGCTAGTTATTATACAGTAATGTCAATGATCTAGTTATTATACAGTAAGCTTCAATGAGCTAGTTACTATACAGTAATGTCAATGAGCTAGTTATTATACAGTAATGTCAATGAGCTAGTTATTATACAGTAAGCATCAATGATCTAATTATTACACAGTAAACATCAATGAGCTAGTTATTATACAGTAAGCATCAATGAGCTAGTTATTATACAGTAAGCATCAATGAGCTAGTTATTATACAGTAATATCAATGAGCTAGTTATTTTACAGTAATGTCAATGAGCTAGTTATTTTACAGTAAGCAAAAAAGTAGCTAGTTATTATACAGTAAACATCAATGAGCTAGTTATTATACAGTAATGTCAATGAGCAAGTTATTATACAGTAAGCAAATATTAGCGAGTTATTATACAGTAAACATCAATGAGCTAGTTATTATACAGTAAACATCAATGAGCTAGTTATTATACAGTAAGCATCAATGAGCTAGTTATTATACAGTAAGCATCAATGAGCTAGTTAATATACAGTAATGTCAATGAGCTAGTTATAATACAGTAAGCATCAATGAGCTAGTTACTATACAGTAATGTCAATGAGCTAGTTATTATACAGTAATGTCAATGAGCTAGTTATTTTACAGTAAGCAAAAATTAGCTAGTTATTATACAATAAACATCAATGAGCTAGTTATTATACAGTAATGTCAATGAGCTAGTTATTATACAGTAAGCAAAAATGTGCGAGTTATTATACAGTAAGCATCAATGAGCTAGTTATTATACAGTAAACATCAATGAGCTAGTTATTATACAGTAAGCATCAATGAGCTAGTTATTATACAGTAAACATCAATGAGATAGTTATGATACAGTAATGTCAATGAGCTAGTTATTATACCGTAAGTATCAATGAGCTAGTTATTATACAGAAATGTCAATGAGCTAGTTATTATACAGTAAGCATCAATGAGCTAGTTATTATACAGTAATGTCAATGAGCTAGTTATTATACAGTAAGCATCAATGAGCTAGTTATTATACAGTAAACATCAATGAGCTAGTTATTATACAGTAATATCAATGAGCTAGTTATTATACATTAAGCATCAATGAGCTAGTTATTATACAGCAATGTCAATGAGCTAGTTATTATACAGTAAGTATCAATGAGCTAGTTATTATACAGTAAGCATCAATGAGCTAGTTATTATACAGTAAGCATCAATGAGCTAGTTATTATACAGTAATGTCAATGATCTAGTTATTATACAGTAAGCTTCAATGAGCTAGTTACTATACAGTAATGTCAATGAGCTAGTTATTATACAGTAATGTCAATGAGCTAGTTATTATACAGTAAGCATCAATGATCTAATTATTACACAGTAAACATCAATGAGCTAGTTATTATACAGTAAGCATCAATGAGCTAGTTATTATACAGTAAGCATCAATGAGCTAGTTATTATACAGTTATATCAATGAGCTAGTTATTTTACAGTAATGTCAATGAGCTAGTTATTTTACAGTAAGCAAAAAAGTAGCTAGTTATTATACAGTAAACATCAATGAGCTAGTTATTATACAGTAATGTCAATGAGCAAGTTATTATACAGTAAGCAAATATTAGCGAGTTATTATACAGTAAACATCAATGAGCTAGTTATTATACAGTAAACATCAATGAGCTAGTTATTATACAGTAAGCATCAATGAGCTAGTTATTATACAGTAAGCATCAATGAGCTAGTTAATATACAGTAATGTCAATGAGCTAGTTATAATACAGTAAGCATCAATGAGCTAGTTACTATACAGTAATGTCAATGAGCTAGTTATTATACAGTAATGTCAATGAGCTAGTTATTATACAGTAAGCATCAATGATCTAGTTATTACACAGTATACATCAATGAGCTAGTTATTATACAGTAAGCATCAATGAGCTAGTTATTGTACAGTAAGCATCAATGAGCTAGTTATTATACAGTAATTATCAATGAGCTAGTTATTATACAGTAAGCATCAATGAGGTAGTTGTAATACAGTAAGCATCAATGAGCTAGTTATTATACAGTAAGCATCAATGAGCTAGTTATTATACAGTAATGTCAATGAGCTAGTTATTTTACAGTAAGCAAAAATTAGCTAGTTATTATACAATAAACATCAATGAGCTAGTTATTATACAGTAATGTCAATGAGCTAGTTATTATACAGTAAGCAAAAATGTGTGAGTTATTATACAGTAAACATCAATGAGCTAGTTATTATACAGTAAACATCAATGAGCTAGGTATTATACAGTAAGCATCAATGAGCTAGTTATTATACAGTAAACATCAATGAGATAGTTATTATACAGTAATGTCAATGAGCTAGTTATTATACAGTAAGTATCAATGAGCTAGTTATTATACAGAAATGTCAATGAGCTAGTTATTATACAGTAAGCATCAATGAGCTAGTTATTATACAGTAATGTCAATGAGCTAGTTATTATACAGTAAGCATCAATGAGCTAGTTATTATACAGTAAGTATCAATGAGCTAGTTATTATACAGTAAGCATCAATGAGCTAGTTATTATACAGTAAGCATCAATGGGCTAGTTATTATACAGTAATGTCAATGATCTAGTTATTATACAGTAAGCTTCAATGAGCTAGTTACTATACA
The DNA here is from genome assembly GCF_964263955.1 of Coregonus lavaretus. Lineage (NCBI taxonomy): Eukaryota > Metazoa > Chordata > Actinopteri > Salmoniformes > Salmonidae > Coregonus > Coregonus lavaretus. Next base: position 26,076 of record NW_028159190.1, read on the forward strand.
GTAATGTCAATGAGCTAGTTATTATACAGTAATGTCAATGAGCTAGTTATTATACAGTAAGCATCAATGATCTAATTATTACACAGTAAACATCAATGAGCTAGTTATTATACAGTAAGCATCAATGAGCTAGTTATTATACAGTAAGCATCAATGAGCTAGTTATTATACAGTAATGTCAATGAGCTAGTTATTTTACAGTAATGTCAATGAGCTAGTTATTTTACAGTAAGCAAAACAATTAGCTAGTTATTATACAGTAAATATCAATGAGCTAGTTATTATACAGTAATGTCAATGAGCAAGTTATTATACAGTAAGCAAAAATTAGCGAGTTATTATACAGTAAACATCAATGAGCTAGTTATTATACAGTAAACATCAATGAGCTAGTTATTATACAGTAAGCATCAATGAGCTAGTTATTATACAGTAAGCATCAATGAGCTAGTTATTATACAGTAATGTCAATGAGCTAGTTATTATACAGTAAACATCAATGAGCTAGTTAATATACAGTAATGTCAATGAGCTAGTTATTATACAGTAATGTCAATGAGCTAGATATTATACAGTAAACATCAATGAGCTAGTTATTATACAGTAAACATCAATGAGCTAGTTATTATACAGTAATATCAATGATCTAGTTATTATACAGTAATGTCAATGAGCTAGTTATCATACAGTAAGCATCAATGAGCTAGTTATTAAACAGTAATGCCAATGAGCTAGTTATTATACAGTAAGCATCAATGAGCTAGTTATTATACAGTAAAGTCAATGAGCTAGTTATTATAGAGTAAGTATCAATGAGCTAGTTATTATACAGTAAGCATCAATGAGCTAGTTATTATACAGTAATATCAATGAGCTAGTTATTATTAAGTAAGCATCAATGAGCTTGTTACTATACAGTAATGTCAATGAGCTAGTTATTATACAGTAATGTCAATGAGCTAGTTATTATACAGTAATGTCAATGAGCTAGTTATTATACAGTAATGTCAATGAGCTAGTTATTATACAGTACGCATCAATGATCTAGTTATTATACAGTAAGCATCAATGAGCTAGTTATTATACAGTAATGTCAATGAGCTAGTTATTATACAGTAAGGATCAATGAGCTAGTTATTATACAGTAATGTCAATGAGCTAGTTATTATACAGTAAGCATCAATGAGCTAGTTATTATACATTAAACATCAATTAGCTAGTTATTATACAGTAAAATCAATAAGCTAGTTATTATACAGTAACATCAATTAGCTAGTTATTATACAGTAATATCAATAAGCTAGTTATTATACAGTAATGTCAATGAGCTAGTTATTATACAGAAAGCATCAATGATCTAGTTATTATACAGTAAGCATCAATAAGCTAGTTATTATACAGAAAGCATCAATAAGCTAGTTATTATTCAGTAAGCATCAATGAGCTAGTTATTATACAGTAATGTCAATGAGCTAGTTATTATACAGTAAGCATCAATGAGCTAGTTATTATACATTAAACATCAATTAGCTAGTTATTATACAGTAAAATCAATAAGCTAGTTATTATACAGTAACATCAATTAGCTAGTTATTATACAGTAATATCAATAAGCTAGTTATTATACAGTAATGTCAATGAGCTAGTTATTATACAGAAAGCATCAATGATCTAGTTATTATACAGTAAGCATCAATAAGCTAGTTATTATACAGAAAGCATCAATAAGCTAGTTATTATTCAGTAAGCATCAATGAGCTAGTTATTATACAGTAATGTCAATGAGCTAGTTATTATACAGTAATGTCAATGAGCTAGTTATTATACAGTAAGCATCAATGAGCTAGTTATTATACAGTAATGTCAATGAGCTAGTTATTATACAGTAAGCATCAATAAGCTAGTTATTATACAGTAATGTCAATGAGCTAGTTATTATACAGTAAGTATCAATGAGCTAGTTATTATACAGTAAGCATCAATGAGCTAGTTATTATACAGTAAGCATCAATGAGCTAGTTATTATACAGTAATGTCAATGAGCTAGTTATTATACAGTAAGCATCAATGAGCTAGTTACTATACAGTAAGCATCAATGAGCTAGTTATTATACAGTAATGTCAATGAGCTAGTTACTATACAGTAAGCATCAATCAATCAAATGTGTTTATAAAGCCCTTTTTACATCAGCAGTTGTCACAAAGTGCTAGTCGGAAACCCAGCCTAAAACCCCAAACAGCAAGCAATGCAGATGTAGAAGCACGGTGGCTAGAAAGGTAGGAACCTAGGAAGAAACCTAGAGAGGAACCAGGCTCTGAGGGGTGGCCAGTCCTCTTCTAGCTGTGCTGGGTGGATATTATAAGAGTACATGGCCATTTAAGGCCAGATGGTTCTTCAAGATGTTCAGACGTTCATAGATGACAAGCAGGGTCAAATAATCACAGTCGTTGTTAAGGGTGCAACAGGGCAGTAACTCAGGAGTAAATGTCAATTGGCTTTTCATAGCCGAGCATTCAGAGGTCGAGACAGCATGTGCGGTAGAGAGAGAGAGAGAGAGAGAGAGAGAGTCGAAAACAGCAGGTCCTGGACAAGGTACCACGTCCGGTGAACAAGGTCAGGGTTCCATAGCCGCATGCAGAAGAGTGGAAACTGGAGCAGCAGCACAACCAGGTGGACTGGGGACAGCCAGGAGTCATCAGGCCAGGTAGTCCTGAGGCATGGTCCTAGGGCTCAGGTCCTCCGGGAGGGGAGGGAGAGAGGGAGAGAGAGCGAATTAGAGGGAGCATACTTAAATATATAACCCCACCCATTTTGCCAAAGCACAGCCCCCACACCACTAGAGGGATTTGAACAGACCACCAATTTACTACCCTGAGACAAGGCTGAGTATAGCCCACGAAGATCTCCTCCACCGCACGAGCCCGAGGTAGTAACAGTAAGCAACAATGACCTAGTTATTATGCATAAGCATCAATGAAGAAGACTTCAGGCAGAGAATACCTAGTATATCATTAACTCTTTATTTAAACTCCCTGTTTTACTACCTAGTATATCATTAACTCTTTATTTAACCTCCCTGTTTTACTACCTAGTCTCACTGCCTCATTTAGTTTCTCCTTTCTTTCTCTCTCTGTCAATCTGCTGTTCTCTGTTTTCTGTTCTCTGTTCTCTGATCTCTGATCTCTGATCTCTGTTCTCTGTTCTCTGTTCTCTGTTCTCTGATCTCTGTTCTCTGTTCTCTGTTCTCTGTTCTCTGTTCTCTGTTCTCTGATCACTGATCTCTGATCTCTGATCTCTGTTCTCTGTTCTCCATTCTCTGATCTCTGATCTCTGTTCTATGTTCTCTGTTCTCTGTTCTCTGTTCTCTGTTCTCTGTTCTCCAATCTCTAATCTCTGTTCTCCGTTCTCCATTCTCTGATCTCTGTTCTATGTTCTCCGATCTCCGTTCTCCGTTTTCCGATCTCTGTTGTCTGTTCTCTGTTCTCTGTTCTCCGATCTCCGTTCTCCGATCTCTGTTGTCTGTTCTCTGTTCTCTGTTCTCTGTCAATCTCCTTTGTTTTATTACTCACCATCTCACTCCTGTTCTCTGTTCCCCTCTGTTTCTTCTACTGTTGCTTAGGCGCTCCTCTCTCCCATGTTGCCGTTTGGATCTTGGAATTATCTACTGTAGCAAAGCCTCACCATAATACTACATTAACTCTAATGGCCTCTAAAAGGTAACTGGGCGCATTAGAAATTAGCC
>NW_028159189.1:2500-27500 GCF_964263955.1 Coregonus lavaretus
GAGAGGAGAGGAGAGGAGAGGAGAGGAGAGGAGAGGAGAGGAGAGGAGAGGAGAGGAGAGGAGAGGAGAATGTATGCACTCACTAACTGTAAGTCGCTCTGGATAACAGCATCTGCTAAATGACTAAAATGTAAATGTAAAATGAGAAGGAGAGGAGAGGAAAGGAGATGAGAGGAAGGGAGAGGAGAGTAGGCTATTGTGCTGGGACACAGGGGGCGGTAGGTTCAGTGTCATTGTGGGCCCCTTAGAGGAGAGGTACTTATTGTTTATAGTTTCAATATAAGAGAGTGCATGGTGTGTGTATGTTGAAACAGAGGTGAATAGCTGACACAGCCCACTGCTTAATTTGCTGGTTTCCAGGAGCCATAACAAGTCAGTGTTTGTTCTCTCTGACTACTGAAGGGAATAGGGAAGGACATGAACCATAAAGGCACACCACACACACCACACACAAACACACACACACACACAATGGTCAAAAGGACTGGATCATTCCCTCAGATACACTTTGTGATTGGCTGCAGTTACCAGAAACTGTTCCTGTGCAATAGTACTGTGTCTCTTAAAAGGGTACACTGTAGTTAATGAGCGATCCCTCTACGACAGATTGTTCTTTACCCATAAAGCTCTCAGCCTAAACTGGTTCGCTCTGCACTCTGCACTCTGCACTCTGCACTCTGCACTCTGCATCTGGGCTGCACCTTTTTAAAAACACTCCTCAGGTATCCATTTGTGATGGACATTCATGTCTGGTCCTTATTGCATGAAGCATAGCATGAGGTTGACTGACACTACCCAACAGATTATTATATAGAGCTAGGGCCTCAGTTTGCCACCCCTGCCCTGCTCTGCTCTCATTGTCCTCTCAGCAGCACGCCAGCCTTAACACTTCAGGCTTTAGCGATGGCCGCTCTTTAAAAAAGTTCACAAAAAAAATGAATAAGGCTATCTGCATTGGATGCAGGGGGTAGAAATCCTAATTATCAGTTTAAGTCTGTTCCCTCCCTTCAGAGACAGAGGAGAGGTATATGGTAAGAGCGATCTTAAATCACACCCTTGGTCAGGCGTTCATTAAAGCCATAATGCCAGCCTCTCCCTCTAATGGAAATGGAATCCAGCGCAGGCAGCTATCTCTAGCGTTCGGGTGTAAATTACAGTGTAAGGCCCGGCCGAGTTGGGAAACTTTCCTGGTTCTGACAGGTGCGGCCTGAATTAGCTGTAGTGCTGTTCTAGCAGTCAGTGGGAGAGCGCTGCTATTGATTTTAAGCGCTGTTGCACTTCCTATCTGAAAGGGAATGTGTATTACAAGGACTGGGCACATCAATCACTCTACCTCTCGACTACTCTCCCATGGCTGGTGCCAGGCCCCTTCTGATTCAGGAAGGATAAACAAACAGAACGGACCCAAAACAAACCAGCACAACCACTGGCTGGAATGAGTAGGTGGCTACGTCCTTGTAATAAATGGCTAATAGATCAAAAGTGCACATGTATAATAACATAATATAACCTGTATTGCACTACTAATTTAACTATTCATTGTTTATCCTCCATGTTGGCAGTGTATCATTTTCATGCAGGCCATATCCTGGGTTGTGTGTCACCTTGGTCAAACAGCTGGCGTCAGCTCCCTCAGCTCTCTACTCGCCCCGGTCCCCCTCTCCCCCAGTCCCCCTCTCCCCCAGTCCCCTCCCTCTTTAGCATGTTTATGACCTGGCTACCTACATTTGACATTTTAGTCATTTAGCAGATGCTGTTATCCAGAGCGACTTGCAGTTAGTGAGTGCATACATTTTCATACTGGCCCTCCGTGGGAATCGAACCCACAACCCTGGTGTTGCAAGTGCCATGCTCTACCAAATGAGCTACACGGGGCCCTGCGTGTCTCAGAGTGGTAACAAACAAGTGGAATTGTGGAGCAGCCATGCAGTCCTTGCCTTGCTCTCCATGCATGACCTGCTGCTTATCTCAGCCTGCTGGCCTTTCTCTCAGCCTGATGGCCTCTCTCTCAGCCTGCTGGCCTCTCTCTCTCAGCCTGCTGGCCTCTCTCTCTCAGCCTGCTGGCCTCTCTCTCAGCCTGCTGGCCTTTCTCTCAGCCTGCTGGACTCTGTCTCTCAGCCTGCTGATCTCTCTCTCTCAGCCTGCTGGCCTCTCTCTCAGCCTGCTGGCCTCTCTCTCAGCCTGCTGGACTCTCTCTCAGCTTGCTGGCCGATCTCTCTCAGCCTGCTGGCCTCTCTCACAGCCTGCTGGCCTCTCTCACAGCCTGCTGGCCTCTCTCTCAGCCTGCTGGTCTCTCTCTCTCAGCCTGCTGGCCTCTTTCTCTCAGCCGGCTGGCCTCTCTCTCAGCCTGCTGTCCACTCTCTCAGCCTGCTGGCCTCTCTCTCAGCCTGCTGTCGATACGGTCAGCCTGCTGTCCACACTCTCAGCCTGCTGGCCTCTCTCACAGCCCGGTCCACTGACCCAGCAACAGAGTCTCGCACCTCCTGATGCAGGTCGTATCTCCTGTCCTCGCACACACGTGCACACGCACACACTCTACGAGGTGGGTGTGATGACAAATGGTACTCCGTCCAGCCCTTAAGCACAGCTCTCCCTTGTACGACCCCTGACCTCTCAGCAAAGTGCTTTAACAGAAAGGTTACAGTCCATCAATTAGACTCCATCAATCACCCTGCTACCCCCCTGTCTGTCACAGCGCTTTACCCTCCCTCTCTCTCGCTGATGGACTGCTCCAGGAACACAAACACTCCACCAGCTCCCGGCCAATACCTTTCCAGCCCCAGCCCCTCCACTCCTGCATGCCTATCCATTTCACCCTCACCCCTACATAAATGCCATAACAGCCATAACATAGCAGCTCCTCTCATCCATGTAAGGTACAGCTCTACTACTGTCCACTCCTCCTAAGTAGGCTCTGTGGCTCTGTCTGGTCCCCGGCCTCCATCTTATCCCCTCAGTGCCACATCTACTGCAACATCAGCACCCACACATGGTTCCTGACAGGTCAGGACTCGACGACTCAGTGGCCTCTAGGACCCAGCAGACTGGTGACAGTCAGTCACGGAGACTCCATCACCATTATAGTCCAACTGGATGCTGATTGGACAATGTGTGACTCGAGCCTCAAGAGCTTTCCCTGTTATTGTCTAGCAGTCCCTTCATTCTCCAGTGTACTGCTCCTGTACTTATGTTAATACCGCTGAGTGTTCATTTTCCCTGGGTTTATTCATTCTAGTTACTGTAAAGTATAACAAGATAACAGAGACTGCTGTTTTACATGTTCCTGGAGACAGCCGTTAATAACACTGGGCCTAATGTCAAATATTCCCCCGGTGTCTGACGACAAGGAGGCCTGGTTGGTTGAGTTAATTGTTGGAGTGGGGTGATGATAAAAAGGCGTAGAGTAGAAGTCAGGGCGCTCTTTGGGCCATCTTCTACAATTACACAGGGAAACGTATTATTAATTGGCACTTTCTTTATGCGGAGCCATTATCAATGTCTCTGGCAGGCAGAGGAGAGGAGCAGGAGAGGAGTGATCTGTGTGTCAAAGTGCTAACAGTACAGTTACACATGGATGAGGACGGTTAATAACACCAGGGATGGAAGGGAGAGGAGGGGGAGGTAAAGCAGGGAGGGAGAGAGAGGGGGATAGAGAAAGGTTATAATATATTTAAACACTGAGTCAATTCCTCATCAGGTTGTGTTGTGGTAGATCGAGTGGGTGGGTGGGTAGTTGTGTGTGTGTGTTCTGTGTTCGCTCTATGCACGCAGAACAGAATGGCAAGGCCCAGCACTGCCTAACAGTGGCTATTACTCAATGCTAGTCAAACAAAGAGATGTCCACCAGTGTTAATGATGTGGATTTATGACATAATTCACGGTCGGAAACTCAGTTTCCAGGATGGGAATGATTGTGGTGTAAATAACAGTAAATAATGTTACCATGGAAATAACACCAACACTGTTGACATTTAATTTCATGTGTCAGACACAAACAAATACATTGATAAGACACGGTAGGTACAGTTGAAGTCGGAAGTTTACATACACCTTAGCCAAATACATTTAAACTCAGTTTTTCACAATTCCTGACATTTAATCCCAGTAAAAATTCCCTGTTTTAGGTCAGTTAGGATCACCACTTTATTTTAAGAATGTGAAATGTCAGAATAATAGTAGAGAAAATGATTTCTTTCAGCTTTTATTTCTTTCATCACATTCCCAGTGGGTCAGAAGTTTACATACACTCAATTATTATTTGGTAGCATTGCCTTTAAATTCTTTAACTTGGGTCAAACGTTTCGGGTAGCCTTCCACAAGCTTCCCACAATAAGTTGGGTGAATTTTGGCCTTCTCGTCCTGACAGAGCTGGTGTAACTGAATCAGGTTTGTAGGCCTCCTTGCTCGCACACGCTTTTTCAGTTCTGCCCACACATTTTCTACAGGATTGAGGTCAGGGCTTTATGATGGCCACTCCAATACCTTGACTTTGTTGTCCTGAAGCCATTTGCCACAACTTTGGAAGTATGGTTGGGGTCATTGTCCATTTGGAAGACCCATTTGCGACCAAGCTTTAACTTCCTGACTGATGTCTTGAGATGTTGCTTCAATATATCCACATCATTTTCCTTCCTCATGATGCCATCTATTTTGTGAAGTGCACCAGTCCCTCCTGCAGCATAGCACCCCCACAGCATGATGCTGCCACCCCCGTGCTTCACGGTTGGAATGGTGTTCTTTGGCTTGCTATTACCCCCTTTTTCCTCCAAACATAACGATGGTCATTATGGCCAAACAGTTATATTTTTGTTTCATCAGACCAGAGGACATTTCTCCAAAAAGTACAATCTTTGTCCCCATGTGCAGTTGCAAACCGTATTCTGGCTTTTTTATGGCGGTTTTGGAGCAGTTGCTTCTTCCTTGCTGAGCGGCCTTTCAGGTTATGTCGATATAGGACTTGTTTTACTGTGGATATAGATACTTTTGTACCTGTTTCCTGCAGCATCTTCACAAGGTCCTTTGCTGTTGTTCTGGGATTGATTTGCACTTTTCGCACCAAAGTACGTTCATTTCTAGGAGACAGAACGTGTCTCCTTCCTGAGCGGTATGACGGCTGCGTGGTCCCATGGTGTTTCTATTGTTTGTACAGATGACGTGGTACCTTCAGGCGCTTGGAAATTGCTCCCAAGGATGAACCAGACTGAGGTCTTGGCTTATTTCTTTTGATTTTCCCATGATATCAAGCAAAGAGGCTCTGAGTTTGAAGGTAGGCCTAGAAATACATCCACAGGTACACCTCCAATTGACTGAAATGATGTCAATTAGCCTATCAGAAGCTTCTAAAGCCATGACATAATTTTCTGGAATTTTCCAAGCTGTTTAAAGGCACAGTCAATTTAGTGTATGTAAACTTCTGACCCACTGGAATTGTGACACAGTGAATTATACGTGAAATAATCTGTCTGTAAATAATTGTTGGAAAAATGACTTTGTTAACAAACTCTGTCCTCTGTAGCTCAATTGGTAGAGCATGGTGCTTGTAATGCCAGGGTAGTGGGTTCGATCCCCGGGACCACCCATATGTAAAAATGTATGCACACGTGACTGTAAGTCGCTTTGGATAAAAGCGTCTGCTAAATGGCATTATATTATTATTATAACAAGACATTTGTGGAGTGGTTGAAAAACGAGTTTTAATGATTCCAACCTTTGTATGTAAACTTCTGACTTCAACTGTAGGAGTTTTCTTATTTGGCATATGCTACTTATAATAGATATTATCACTGCCATAATTTTTCAATTTCCAAAAGTTACTTCTTATTGACATTCATATCCGCATTCCGCCCTCTCTCTCCTGGCTCATGCAGAAAAAGCCCTCAAATCAACCCCACTTCATTCTATTGGAAAGTGTGTGAATGTGCAGACAGATACCAACACATTAGCATCACATTCACAGCAGAGACCAGAGGAGTGCATGTTGTGTTAATTGGCCCGCTAAAAGGCAATTATTAGTCAACATTAATATTCCATCGTCTTGCTCAAATAGCTTCTGAAAGGTGCAAAGTTTTCCAAACTGCCATCAGGCAGCTTGTAATATTAAACATCTATCCAACTCTCAACCTGAGGGGGGTGGTTTTCTAATGGGTTCAGTAGGGATTCCTGGTAACCAGCAAAAGCCAGAAAATGGCTTTTTCTGTGAAGAGATGTTATTTGTGGGCATTTCTTGGAAGACGTCGACGTCTCACTTACCTTGTTTTAGGGGACGTCGTTAGCCATTCCTCATGCTTTTCAAACGTTATCAAGTAAGCTGCGATTTCCTGTGGGAGAGAAGAGAGAGGGAGGGAGGGAGAGAGGGAGGGAGAAGAGAGGGAGGGAGAGAGAGAGAAAGGGAGGGAGAAGAGAGGGAGGGAGAAGAAATGGAGGGAGAAGAGAGGGAGGGAGAAGAAAGGGAGGGAGAAGAGAGGGAGGGAGAAGAAAGGGAAAAGAGAGAGAGGGAGAAGAGAGGGAGAAGAGAGGGAGAAGAGAGGGAGAAGAGAGGGAGGGAGAAGAGAGGGAGGGAGAAGAGAGGGAGGGAGAAGAAATGGAGAAGAGAGGGAGGGAGAAGAGAGGGAGGGAGAAGAGAGAGAGGGAGAAGAGAGAGAGGGAGAAGAGAGGGAGGGAGAAGAGAGAGAGAAGAGAGAGAGGGAGAAGAGAGGGAGGGAGAAGAGAGGGAGGGAGAAGAAAGGGAGGGAGAAGAGAGGGAGGGAGAGAGAAAGAAAGAAAGGCTTAGATATGTCATCTTTAGTCACCTGGAGCTAGTGTTGCTAATACATTGTGGAGTCCACGGTTCATTGATCTTCAGACAGGAGAACACACAGCACAAACACAAAGGGAGCACAGAGAGGGATACTGTAGGCCCGATGCTCCTATAGGACCAGCCAGGTAAATGGAGATTGGGTAAAGTAGCACACAGTAGACAGACAGAGACAAGAGATGCAGCACATAGCAGCAGAGGTCAGATCCTATTTGAGACTATCTTAGTTAAACAGGTTTTTGATCAGCCTCTCCTCAGAAGACTTCAATGTGCTTCTCACAAAGAATGACGTCTCCAGCATTTCACATTCAGAGAGCGGCTTTAAACAATTTTTTGTCCAATCCTCCCCCCAAACCCCTTTGATCTGCCCTTGACACGCATCTATGTAGCCATCCACTCTTTAACCAAGGAATAATCAGCACACACCACTCACATAGTACATTGTCATGTACTGGAACTAGGCTAACTAGTATGTGGATGCTATAAAGTCCTCTACAGTCCTATACATGTACAGTAAAGGAGATGCTATAGTCCTCTACAGTCCTATACATGTGCAGTAAAGGAGATGCTATAGCTACTATAGATACAGTGGGGGAAAAAAGTATTTAGTCAGCCACCAATTGTGCAAGTTCTCCCACTTAAAAATATGAGAGAGGCCTGTAATTTTCATCATAGGTACACATCAACTATGACAGACAAATTGAGGAAAAAAATCCAGAAAATCACATTGTAGGATTTTTAATGAATTTATTTGCAAATTATGGTGGAAAATAAGTATTTGGTCACCTACAAACAAGCAAGATTTCTGGCTCTCACAGACCTGTAACTTCTTCTTTAAGAGGCTCCTCTGTCCTCCACTCGTTACCTGTATTAATGGCACCTGTTTGAACTTGTTATCAGTATAAAAGACACCTGTCCACAACCTCAAACAGTCACACTCCAAACTCCACTATGGCCAAGACCAAAGAGCTGTCAAAGGACACCAGAAACAAAATTGTAGACCTGCACCAGGCTGGGAAGACTGAATCTGCAATAGGTAAGCAGCTTGGTTTGAAGAAATCAACTGTGGGAGCATTAGGAAATGGAAGACATACAAGACCACTGATAATCTCCCTTGATCTGGGGCTCCACGCAAGATCTCACCCCGTGGGGTCAAAATGATCACAAGAACGGTGAGCAAAAATCCCAGAACCACACGGGGGGACCTAGTGAATGACCTGCAGAGAGCTGGGACCAAAGTAACAAAGCCTACCATCAGTAACACACTACGCCGCCAGGGACTCAAATCCTGCAGTGCCAGACGTGTCCCCCTGCTTAAGCCAGTACATGTCCAGGCCCGTCTGAAGTGCATTTGGATGATCCAGAAGAGGATTGGGAGAATGTCAGATGAAACCAAAATAGAACTTTTTGGTAAAAACTCAACTCGTCGTGTTTGGAGGACAAAGAATGCTGAGTTGCATCCAAAGAACACCATACCTACTGTGAAGCATGGGGGTGGAAACATCATGCTTTGGGGCTGTTTTTCTGCAAAGGGACCAGGACGACTGATCCGTGTAAAGGAAAGAATGACTGGGGCCATGTATCGTGAGATTTTGAGTGAAAACCTCCTTCCATCAGCAAGGGCATTGAAGATGAAACGTGGCTGGGTCTTTCAGCATGACAATGATCCCAAACACACCGCCCGGGCAACGAAGGAGTGGCTTCGTAAGAAGCATTTCAAGGTCCTGGAGTGGCCTAGCCAGTCTCCAGATCTCAACCCCATAGAAAATCTTTGGAGGGAGTTGAAAGTCCGTGTTGCCCAGCGACAGCCCCAAAACATCACTGCTCTAGAGGAGATCTGCATGGAGGAATGGGCCAAAATACCAGCAACAGTGTGTGAAAACCTTGTGAAGACTTACAGAAAACGTTTGATCTGTGTCATTGCCAACAAAGGGTATATAACAAAGTATTGAGAAACTTTTGTTATTGACCAAATACTTATTTTCCACCATAATTTGCAAATCAATTCATTAAAAATCCTACAATGTGATTTTCTGGAGAATAAAAATCTCATTTTGTCTGTCATAGTTGACGTGTACCTATGATGAAAATTACAGGCCTCTCTCATCTTTTTAAGTGGGAGAACTTGCACAATTGGTGGCTGACTAAATACATTTTTTCCCCACTGTAGATGTATACTGAACAAAAATATAAACGCAGCATGTGAAGTGTTGGTCCCATGTTTCATGAGCTGAAATAAAAGATCCCTGAAATGTTCAACGGACAAATGTATTTACATCCCTGTTAGTGAGCATTTCTCCTCTGCCAAGATAATCCATCCACCTGACAGGTGTGGCATATCAAGAACCTGATTAAACAGCATGATCATTACACAGGCGAACCTTGTGCTGTGGACAATAAAAGGCCATTCTAAAATGTAAAGTTTTGTCACACAACAAAATGCCACAGATGTCTCACGTTTTGGGGGAGCGTGCAATTGGCATGCTGACTGCAGGAATGATCACCAGAGCTGTTGCCAGATAATTTAATGTTAATTTCTCTACCAATGTTGTTTTAAAGAATTTGCCAGTACGTCCAACCGGCCTCACAACCGCAGACCACGTTTAACCACGCCAGCCCAGGACCTCCACATCCGGCTTCTTCACCTGCGGGATCGTCTGAGACCAGCTAACCGAAAAATTTAAGCACAAACTGTCAGAAACCATGTCAGGGAAGCTCATCTGCGTGCTCGTTGTCCTCACCAGGGTCTTGACCTGACTGCAGTTCGGCTTCAGTGGGCAAATGCTCACATTCGATGGCCACTGGCACGCTGGAGAAGTGTGCTCTTCACAGATGAAACCCGGTTTCAACTGTGCCGGACAGATGGTAGACAGTGTGTATGGCGTCATGTTGATGAGCGGTTTGGTGATGTCAACGGTTTGCTGATGTCAGAGTGCCCCATGGTGGCGGTGGGGTTATGGTATGGGCAGGCATAAGCTACGAACAACGTTACAATTGCATTTTATCGATGGCAATTTGAATGCACAGCATGATAATGCACGGCTCCATGTCGCAAGGATCTGTACACAATTCCTGGAAGCTGAAAATGCCCCAGTTCTTCCATGGCCTGCATACTCACCAGACAGGTTATTAATTGAGCATGTTTGGGATGCTCTGGATCGGCGTGTACGACAGAGTGTTCCAGTTCCCGCCAATATCCAGCAACTTCGCACAGCCAATGAAGAGGAGTGGGACAACATTCCACAGGCCACAATCAACAGCCTGATCAACTCTATGCGAAGGAGATGTGTCGCGCTGCACTCGGCAAATGGTGGTCACACCAGATACTGACTGGTTTTCTGATCCACGCCCCTACCTTTTAAAAAAAAGGTATCTATGACCAACATCTGTATTCCCAGTCATGTGAAATCCATAGATTAGGGCCTAATGAATGTATTTAAATTGACTGATTTCCTTATATGAACTGTAACTCAGTAAAATCTTTGAAATTGTTGCATGTTGCGTTTATATTTTTCTTCAGTGTAAATAATTGAGATACTAGTGATCACAGTGGCTCCTGTGTAGGTCAGAGAATAAAGGCAGAGCAGGCCAGGCTACCCTCCCATTTTCACACCAAACTAATGGGTAGCACTTTTGATGCTGCCAGACAACCTCATGATTACCAGTGACAGCCAGCAATTCATCCCTTAGCCAGAGCATTTGTCAGCTACTCAGACAGAAAGACAGACAGACAGAGCGCTAGATGAGGAGGCATGGAGGAGAGACCTGGTGTCATCTCCTACAATAATATCATCTTTCAATATCTAGGGATGTGTGTGTCTCCGTGTGGTGTGTGTGTTCACGTTGGTGTGTGAACAAACCTTTATGTGTATATGGGCTACATTTACACAATGTCCCTTCATGTGTGCTGTTACTTGTCCTGTCCACAGGGGGCAGTAATGTCAACAATAATAAGAGAAGCAACAACGGAAATCGCAGCAACAAGAGATACAATCGGCTGAATAAATCCCCATTCACATACAGAATAAACTCACAGTGTCAGAGAGAGTACACACACACACACACACACACACACACACACACACTGTGCCCAGTGTGGTAAACATCTATGGCTAGGAGCTGAAAAGCAGCCTCCTCCTGGTCCTGTGTCATGATGAATGTGTCCTGGCAGGCACCACCACCACCAGAGCCTGATCCTGGCTGAGCCTGCCCAAGGGGCTGCTGGGGGAACCAGGGTGAGGAAGGAGCCAGGGTGAGGAGGGATCCCAGGCTGGCAGGGGTCCCGCTGGGGAGCGGGGTAGCATGACATGGCCTCCAGGTGCAGGCTGGGAGATAATAAAGCGTTGATTAACTTCCTGTCCCCCTGCCATAATGACTGGAGGGGGGGGGAAGCCATGGCCACAGCATGACAAGGTGGGGGCTAGAGCTGTTCTCTCTTCACTCCAGCAAGTAGCTTAGGGTTGAATTAGGAAAAAGGTACAATAACATGAAGAGAAATATCAACCTACAGTGGTGTAAAGCTTTTTGGAGTTACTGAGCCAAATATGGACATTCAGGCCCCTGAGACTAGAAGCATATGGAGAACAAGAAGAACAGAGAGGACGTTCCATTTACTGTGCCAACCAAGACTACACTGTTGTGGCTAAGTAAATACAGTATCTGAGTGGAATATTCACATAACTAGCACCTGTCTCCTAAGCAAAAGTTTAGGAGAAAGACTACAGTGCACAAGGGGTGGATAAAACTAGACCTGTGTTTTGTGCGGCACCACAACTAACAAAAAAGTGACTTTCCTGCATATATTACGAAATAAATTACAATAAAAGGGTGACTACTAGATTAATTTCCCTCCCTCCCTCCTAAAAGAGGCAGATGCTGTTGGGAGGAGTGTTCATTTTGGGAGGAATAAATAGCAGGTGTATCCTCCTCCGGTGACCTCAGTGCCTATTATTGCCTCAGCCATCTCCATCACTCTCATCTTAACAGTCCGCCGGCCAGGCTGGGCAGCAGGAGATGAAATAGTGGGCCCAGTCGGTCCGGTAAATAAAAGAGGAGTGGATGGAGGCTCTCTCTCTCTATCTCTGCCTCTCTCTCTCCATCATCCCCCTCTCTTTGAACAGATGCCAGGGATTACTCCAAGCCCCCGATCAACCATAAAGGTGCAATAATCTTACGGCGAGAAAACAAACAAAAACAAACGTGCGGTCGTTAAACAGCTGCAAAGAGACAACGTTTATTTGGGCGGCGTAATGAGAGGCTAGTGCTGCTTTCTGGTTGACTACACACGCTTCGTGGGCAGAACAGAGCAGAGTGAGGCGGAGCGGAGAGCAAGGCAAACTGATGGTGCATCAAATTCAAGCCAGTAGCCGCCAACGAGCTCTGGACTCTATCAGCAGACCTTACTGCCTCTGGCCTGCACTCCATCACAAGGGGAAATATTCACACACCAGCCTTTTAGTATACTATGTACAGTATGTCTCTACCTCATGTCTCTACCTCACTCTCTCTCCCACTCACAGCCAGGTCAAACCTAGTACACGACATCTCACACTCTCTGACTCACAGGTCAAACCCTGCAGGGCACATTTGTTCACTCATCTCTACTTCAACCTTCAACTGACTGAAATACACAGCAATAGTATGTCCATGTGTTACTACATCTAGCTGTTTGTCTAGCTCAGCATAAGATCAACTAAACTCCCTGGCAGCAGAACTCGGTTAACAGCACCAATCAACAGACCAGCTTTTAAAAGAGAGTATGATCAGTAGCTAGCCTCTGTAATTGACACAGGGAATGAATGCAAAGAGCCCTTTCATTTAGCAAAGAAAACAACATGCAACTGTTTACTGCTGCAGCCCAGCCATCTCATTTGTTTCTTTTGTCTCTTTCCAAAGCCGTGACACGTATGTGTACGGAGAGCACAGATAGTACGCTAGCTACATGACAGTTAATGGGAGATGTTAGAGACCTTGAAAGGGTTTGTTTGTGCATCCTCTTCTCCATAAGCCTGTTACAATCAGAAAGGCTGATTACTGTGACCTGTCTCTGCTTGACAAATGATTAACTTAACACTTCACAGGGTGCCATTCCTTTCCTTCTCTACACTCTAACCCAGCTATCTCTGTTCTGTCTTTCCCGTCTCCCTCCTAGCACTCACACAGTCACCGTCTCATCAGTGTGTCGTGCTTTTCTAAACGTTGAGGTGAAAACCTCCAAACGAGATTCACTCTGAGACGTCTGGCTTTGCCATTCAATGCCTCCCTCTCTTCAAATTATATTTTCACACTGTGGAAGTTACAACGGTTTCTCCAGACAAAATCACACTTTGAAATGTCTACCTATTTGAAATGAGAGATGACACTAACATATTCACCCTATTTCATTTTCTGGCACCCAAACGAGAGAGAGAGGGAGGCGGGGTAGATGGCAGCCCCTCAGAAAATAAACACCATTTGACCCTGCAGTAATGACTGTCTGGGGAACAAGCGTCGAGCGAGGGCAGTTCCTTTGTGAAGCTGATCAGACAGACTTCATCACTTCATTAAGTCAGTTAGTTAAAGACTGGTTGGCTGTTTGATGGGGCTCTTTGTGAGACTGGTAGTAACACTGTCCCTGGGTGACTTAGGGGCTTGGCTAGCTACACGCCTGGCTGGCCACCTGGCTGTTTGTTGCTGTTCTGTTCCTCCGGCTAGGTTAGCTTTGATTTATGTGTGTGAAGAGAGGCGTTGAGAGGATCAACGCTCCCCCATTTGGAATGACAGAAGTGATCACTTGAAACAACTCTCACTGTTTCATTAAAAGGGATAGATAGGAGTCTTTTGGCAATATCTCAGGGCGCAT
Source organism: Coregonus lavaretus (assembly GCF_964263955.1). Classification (NCBI taxonomy): domain Eukaryota; kingdom Metazoa; phylum Chordata; class Actinopteri; order Salmoniformes; family Salmonidae; genus Coregonus; species Coregonus lavaretus. The sequence continues at coordinate 16,135 of NW_028159189.1, forward strand.
CAGTCTCTGAACCCTATCCATAATGGCTCTCTCTCCCAAAGTGCCACGGAGCATTTGATCTGACAAGGGGGTCTCGTGTCTCTGAGGCACACACCCCTACCATTTGAATACAAAGGTTTGTCTCACTGTGTGATGGTTTAATCTCCGTTTTTTTAAAACTACCTCGAATAAAAACGACCTTGAATAACAGACACATGGGTTTACACCCTGATAGTATGATGCTTAGTTTAATAATATAATATGTCTATGAAAATCGTGTAGCTCAGTTGGTAGAGCATGGCGTTTGCAACCCCAGGGTTGTGGGTTCGATTCCCACGGGGGGCCAGTATGAAAAAAACGAACTAACTGTAAGTTGCTCTGGATAAGAGCGTCTACTAAAATGTAAAACCTGAGGTTCAACAGTTACTCGCCCTCTTTTACCAATTAATCATATTTTTCATTCATATACAGTTTTACCAAGAAGGAGAGTGATGGAGTGCTGCATCAGATGACCTGGCCTCCACAATCACACGACCAAAACCCAATTGAGATGGTTTGGGACAAGTGCTCAGCATACAGTACTAGTCAAAAGTTTGGACACACCTACTCATTCAAGGGTTTAACTTTATTTTAACAATTTTTTACATTGTAGAATAGTAGTGAAGACATCAAAACTATGAAATAACACATATGGAACCATGTAGTAAACAAAAAAGTGTTAAACAAATATATATTATATTTGAGATTCTTCAAATAGCCACCCTTTGCCTTGATGACAGCTTTGCACCCTCTTGGCATTCTCTCAAGCAGCTTCACCTGGAATGCTTTTCCAACAGTCTTGAAGGAGTTCCTACATATGCTTAGCACTTGTTGGCTGCTTTTCCTTCACTCTGCCGTCCGACTCATCCCAAACCATCTCAATTGGGTTGAGATCGGGGGATGGAGGAGGCCAGGTCATCTGATGCAGCACTGCATCACTCTCCTTCTTGGTAAAATAGCCCTTACACAGACTGGAGGTGTGTTGGGTCATTGTCCTGTTGAAAAACAAATGATAGTCCCATTAAGCCCAAACCAGATGGGTGGCGTATCGCTGCAGAATGCTGTGGTAGCCATGCTGGTTAAGTGTGCCTTGAATTCTAAATAAATCACAGACAGTGTCACCAGCAAAGCACCCCCACACCATAACACCTCCTCCTCCTCCATGCTTTACGGTGGGAACTACACATGTGGAGATCATCCGTTCACCCACACCGCATCTCACAAAGACACGGCGGTTTGAACCAAAATCTCAAATTTGGACTCCAGACCAAAGGACACATTTCCACCTGTCTAATGTCCATTGCTCGTGTTTCTTGACCCAAGCAGGTCTCTTCTTATTATTGGTGTCCTTTAGTAGTGGTTTCTTTGCAGCAATTTGACCATGAAGGCCTGATTCACACAGTCCCATCTGAACAGTTGATGTTGAGATGTGTCTGTGACTTGAACTCTTTGAAGCCTTTATTTGGGCTGCAATTTCTGAGGCTGGTAACTCTAATGAACTTATCCTCTGCAGCAGAGGTAACTCTGGGTCTTCCGTTACTGTGGTGGTCCTCATGAGAGTCAGTTTCATCATAGCGCTTGATGGTTTTTGAGACTGCACTTGAAGAAACTTTCAAAGTTCTTGAAATGTTCCGTATTGACTGACCTTCATGTCTTAAAGTAATGAAACTGTCGTTTCTCTTTGCTTATTTGAGCTGTTCTTGCCATAATATGGACTTGGTCTTTTACCAAATAAGGCTATATTCTGTATACCCCTCCTACCTTGTCACAACACAAGTGATTGGCTCAAACGCATTAAGAAGGAAAGAAATTCCACAAATTACCCTTGAATGAGTAGGCGTGTCCAAACTTTTGTCTGGTAGTGTAGGTCTATAGTATAATGGCACTAATGAAAAGCTATTTAAATCAAAAGCTCTGACTTTAAAAAACTATGTTCTACAGTGTATTGATTACCAGCCTCAGTTAATGGTACTAGAGAATCATCATAGTGCATAACGTAGGTTAGGATAGGGTATATAGTAATACAGTGCCTCCGGCCATGCTTTAGTTGAGTCCTGGGGAATGACGGAATGTATCCTGCCTGACGGCGCTTCTCTTTGACCTTGGCCTGCACTTGAAAGCGGGAAGCTTCATGAGAGGAAAGGGGTGGGGGGGTGAAGACAGATATGGTGAGTGGAGCCTCCCTGACGACCCAGCTCCACAGGAACCCAGGCTCTGTGTGGAGAGCCAGGTCATCTGATATTTCCTCCAGGGCAGCCCATGAAATCTAGCTGGCCAGGGCCAGGCACAAATGGATTAGAGGAGGGAGGGGAGGAGGAGAGGAGGGAGGGAGGTGGGGGGGGTGTGGAGAGCTGCTCTAGTACCAAAGGATCCCGGAAGACAAATTCAAATGCAATTAGACACAGGAGAGATGGAGTCAGGGACATGTAGGGAGCGAGAGAGATAGGGGGAGTGAAAGAGGAGAGCAAAAGAGAAAAAATATAGGGAATAAACAAAAAAGAGTGAGAGGAATAAAGCAAAGACAAATGTGTGAAAAGCAGCAGGAGAGTAAAGGTCTGGTGATTAAAAAGTGTACATCCATTCAATCCTGCAGAGTGCAGCCCCCACGGTGAATCATTTTGGGTCTTTTTGTTCATGAATTCGTAATGTACTTCCAACAATATTTCAAACACAAAACCATCAATATGATCTCGTGGCTATGACTGATTCAAGGTAGATCATTTTAACTAGAGAGAAGAACTCTGGAAATTGTCACACCCTGGCTCTGGGGACTCTTGTATGTTGAGCCAGGGTGTTAGTTTCTTTGTGTATTGTCTATGTTTTGTGTTCTATGTTCAGTTTCTAGTTCATGTGTTTTCTAGGTTGGCCGGGGTGGTTCTCAATCAGAGGCAACGAGAATCAGCTGTTGCTTGTTGTCTCTGATTGGGAACCATACTTAGGCAGCCTGTTGTGCACTTGTGTTTTGTGGGATCTTGTTCCGTGTTGGTTTGTGTTCATGACCGAGGACTTCACGTTTCGTTTTGTTGTTTTGTGTTGTAATTAAAAGTACTATTAAAGTATGTACTCGTATCACGCTGCGCCTTGGTCCACTCATTATGACGATCGTGACAGAGATGTATCATATTATTAAGTTGGAAAAGGTTTAGTAGACTTGGAATAAAACACCAGTGTTTCCCCTATATTAATTTGGGGTTAAATCGTTGCCGCCACTCCAAAAAATATGCTTTCGCTTTTTGGGATGGTAAAACTTTTTCAGTGTAAACTTAAATGACTAAAACCAGATATAAGGTATGTAGAAAAGATAATGAAGCTATATAAACTTACTCTTTCCATGACATAGACTGACCAGGTGAATCCAGGTGAAAGCTATGATCCCTTATTGATGTCACTTGTTAAATCCACCTAAATAAGTGTAGATGAAGGGGAGGAGACAGGTTAAAGAATGATTTTTAAGCCTTGAGACAACTGAGACATAGATTGTGTATGTGTGCCATCCAGAGGGTGAATGGGCAAGACAAAATATTTAAGTGCCTTTGAACGGGGTATGGTAGTAGGTGCCAGGCGCACCGGTTTGAATGTGTCAAGAACTGCAACGCTGCTGAGCTTTTTCACGCTCAACAATTTCCCGTATGTATCAAGAATGGTCCACCACCCAAAGGACATCCAGCCAACTTGACACAACTGTGGGATGCATTGGAGTCAACATGGGCCAACATCCCTGTGGAACGCCTTCGACACCTTATAGAGTCCATGCTCCGAAGAAGTGAGGCTGTTCCTAATGTTCTGTACACTCAGAGTAGTTTTTAAATATCATCTTTGAGAACTAACACATCACCAAAATAAAAACTAGACAGGGAGAATCTAAAATTCAAAAAATGTCATGGCAGGGCCCCCACTGATTTTGTTTTATACCACAGCATTGTTAAATACTAGTTTCAGATTGGCTAGAAGGACATTCTAGAATGGGCATTAAAACCAGATAACGGGACAGTTGGAAAAGATATCGGGACAACATGAAATAATGATGCAATATGTGCCTACACATGCAGACCGTACTTGCTACAAAGTTACAGAAAGCTAAACCAACAATCACACAAACCGTAATTCGATACATTGTAAACGCAGGTCCAATGAAGAAAAACGTAGCTAGCTAGCAATTGATTTGTTTTTGCAGAGACATATTTATTTGGAACTTCTGATGACATGACGTGATGAGTGATGAACATGAATTTCTCCGGTCCCTAAGTGGCACTATGCTGTTAAATCCTCCCACATTAAATGTATAGTTTGACCAGCTGTTTTTTATTTTTGAATTTGGTTGTCATATTGACAGGTTTGCTAGCAACAAACTATTTAGCTAGCTTCTAGCCTAGTGTTTGATATGCAATGTAATTTCCTTGTAATGAAGAGTGTCGACGAGTGTCATGACGAGAAGGCACTATGCCAGGCTAAATTGGACATCATCAGCTCATTGTTATGGATGTATCCAAATGAATGTCAATAGAAAAAAGCTTAAACAAACGCAAATGCAGCTACTTTGCTTTTATGCTGACTGCAGAGGTTGTGACTGTGTAAGCCATAGCTAGTTGGCTAGCTAGCAAGCAAGGGATAACTTAACAACTGGGTCATGTCCTTAAATATAGAACTCATCGAACGACTGGGTCGCGTCTTTAGCAACCAAAAGTATGAATTTGCTTATAAACTTGGTCGGACACAGCGCCATAGGCCACGCCCACTACCACCCCCAGCTAACTTTACCACCGCTGCTGAAAAAATCCTAGGGGAAACACTGTACACAGCTCTACAGTTTAAAGCAGTATGAGGTAAAATTATTAAATCATCAAAAACAGAGGTGAAAAGGTAAAACGATAAAGCAAAACATACAGGTATTTTACTGTGAATATCCAACTGTATAAAATGTAGATCTATAATCTTTGTTCAAGTAAATTTACCTCAGCTTGCCTAAAAGAGAGTGAGGGGTGGATTAGTGCTACTATAGGATGCAGCATAGTACGGAGGACGCAAGTCTTTCTCTTTAGGAGCTAAAAAGAAAGAGAGGAGTAACAATAGTGTGTGTGTTGACAGCTGCACTTGGCATCTGCTGGAGTGGGGCGAGGCTGTTTGAGGCTGTTCTATGAGTCCCTGAGCAGGGTTTAAAAATGCCCTGTACTCCAGCACCCTGCCCATTAAGACCTGCTGCAACCTGTACTCCACCACCCTGCCCATTAAGACCTGCTGCAACCTGTACTCCACCACCCTGCCCATTAAGACCAGCTGCAACCTGTACTCCACCACACTGCCCATTAAGACATGCTGCAACCTGAACTACACCACCCTGCCCATTAAGACCTGCTGCAACCTGTACTCCACCACACTGCCCATTAAGACCTGCTGCAACCTGTACTCCACCACACTGCCCATTAAGACCTGCTGCAACCTGTTCTCCACCACTCTGACAAATTAAGACCTGCTGCAACCTGTACTCCACCACTCTGACCCATTAAGACCAGCTGCAACCTGTACTCCACCACACTGCCCATTAAGACCTGCTGCAACCTGTACTCCACCACTCTGACCCGTTAAGACCTGCAACAACCTGTACTCCACCACTCTGACCCGTTAAGACCTGCTGCAACCTGCCGGGGGCTTCTTAGGGATGCCCAGACAGAGCGGGGCGCCACGCTGCTGCCTCTGTTATATCACCCCTAACGGAACTCTCTTCCTGCTGCTGCTCTATACTACTCACAATGCTCTCCTTCTCCACAGCCGGCGTCTCACAGTTCTGGGTACCAACATGTCAACCATACAAAAACCTACCATGGAGACTCATCGCCAGGATGAACTTGCCACTGAAGTGTACAGTAAGGTATCCTGTATCGCATGTATCATGTATGGCCACTACACTACACTGTTATTTTATCTGTTTGTTTACCCTGGCTGGGTGTTACAGTGTAACAACAACAAGACATAATGGTGGAGAGGCACTGGAAAGGAGAGGCACTGAGGTTCAGGCGGCTAGCAGGCGGGTAGGCAGACGGAGGGAGGCGGGGACGCCAACCAGGAGAGAGGAAGTTGGCACTTAGCGAGATTGTTTTGGCTTTGGTGCCATGGCTTCCGTCTCCGATGGAAATGTAAACTGTTCTTTGAGAGGATGTAATCATTTAGCCTTGAGAGAGCAGAGCAGAGCAGCGCAGCGCGATGGTCAGCCTCCACACGCCGCCTGCCTCCCACCTCTCGCCCAACAGAGTACCACAACATAAGAGACTCGCCTGCCTGCTGCTAAGTGTGTGTACGTGTGTGTTTGTGCGAATGTGTGCATTTCATATGCATGTGTCTGTGTGGGGGTGTGTGTAAGAGAAAGATAGTCAAAGAGGAGGAGAGGTTTCCAGGCAGGGAGAGAATGAAACAGAGAGGAGAAAGAGAGTGCAGGGCGATCAAGCAGGCGATAAAGTGGGAGGATGGAAGAGAGGAGAGAGAGAGGAGTTTTATATGTGAATGGATCTGGTGGTGTGTGAGGGATGTGTGATGAGAGAGGGACATAAAGTAACTGAAATGAAAGGCATCAATCTCTGTCATCCACCCACAATTAGACTGTAGTATGACCCAGTGGTTAGTGCAGCGGTCTGTTAAGGTAACTGATGTATATCACCAACAAGGCCACCTCATAGTAAAGAAATAAGTACAAAATAGAATAAGAACACCAATCTAGTGTGATATACTGTCTTTCTATTGGCCAACTGATATACCCTTGAGAGGCAGGTCTTCTGTAGCAAATCTTTCACCTGTCTCTCTGTGGCTGTAAGTTGTGTGAAGGAAGACTTCGGGGCGGGTTGGAGTGAAGCCTTGGCCAGGACGTAGAGGAGAGGAGGAGATCGTCATTAGTAGACGGGACTGTGTGTGTCTCTCTCAGTGTGTGTCTTTCTGCAAGGGGGCGGACAGGTTTACTTTCTGTCCCCCCCGTGGCTCTGTGACCTCTGGTGTTCCACACCACATCCTCTTCATCATCCCTACAGCAGGACTTCTGTCCCCCCGCTGACACACCAACAGAGGAGAACCGAGCTGGACGGAGCCCACGCTACGCTTCGCCTGGCTCCATGACGCCGACCTTCCCCACCAGCCCCACCGCTGTCCGAGACGTCAGTCTGTCTGTTACACATCGTTGTACTTTTCTCTCCTCCTTAACTCATCAAAACCAAGCCAAACTCTCAGATTCTCACTCAAACGTATCAGTGATAGACCAAACTGTTGAGAGACTCATGCAATGACCTTTACATTCTTCTTGAAGGGTATACTGCTGTATGTGCTGTAAATCCAATAGAAAAAAAGTACAATACAAGCAATAAACAGTGCCTTTTTAATGTTTTCACTATGATATCTACCAGCTAATTAACTATGCACTTTACAACATCATTGAAGTTCTTTCCTGACAGATGAAATATAGTACTATATAGGCATTAAGTTAAACCCTGTAATGATTTCCCAAGGCAAAAAAAAGGTCAAAGACCACCTGTCATGCACACAATGATGGGACAATGCAATCCAGAAGGTCTCCCTAGTACTATCCACATCAATCACATGACATCAGCCTTTCATTCCAAGGCCACCATGGTGGGAGGCGACCATGTGAGAGTCTACCAATCACCCCAAAAATGCCAGAATGAGGTGAGACGATACTCATGCAAGTCTGAGAGCCTATTTATTTCAGCCCCCCAGAATCAATTAATGGCGGAATTATCCCCCGAATTCCACTATTCAGCGCCGCCAAATGACAAGAGCACCCTAGCGTGAAACCAATTTCTAAGTTCCAATCCGAGACGCACCCCAGAACCACCTACTGGGCTCTCTGTGACATTGCGCCTCCCTTTGACCGCTCAGCCACGGGTTCTTTCTGTCACTTGGTGAGAGTGTACATGTCTGTGTGTGTCAGTGTGTCTGTGTATATGTCTGTGTGTGTCTGTGTGTGTGTCTGTGTGTGTGTTTGTGTGTGTGTGTGCATGTACACAGCAGCCGTTCAAAAATAAAGTCCCACTGTGTTCTGGATATAGACTAGTGATACTGGCTACTGTATAACGTTTCTCTTGTTCAGTTCGTGACCTTCCACAACCAGTCTTAAAGCACAACAGAGTCAAATGTACTGAAAGGAGAAAGACATGTGGTCAGAGAGAGACAGGAGGGAGATGTGTTACTCCAGCTTGGAGGAGGATGTGATACACAGAAGTAAGGGATGTTCTTGGTATTTAAGGACCAGAGCTACGGCGCTACAGACAGGGAGACAGGGAGACAGACAGGGAGACAGGGAGGCAGAGGTAAAGGGCAGAAGATGTCTTCTTGAAATGACTAGTGAAAAGGTATGAAGAGTTTCCACCACCCTGTACAGCTAGAGAGCAGCCTGCTACGCTCCAGAGAGGGAGGGAGAGAAACAGAAGGCATGAAGAGAAGACGAGAGTAATAGCACCAGAGACGGCAGGTGAACACACAGACGCTGCTCAGGCCAATTAGCCAGCCAGCAAAGAGGGTTTTTCTCTTCTTCCGGCTCGTCACCATGAGGGGATCGCCCTTCGTCCATATCGCACATTTTCTCTTCACACACACATGCACACTCATATTAATGCACACACACACACATTTCTCCCACAGGCACACACACGCCTGCTCTCTGCTGCTGCCATCACACTGACTGATTTGATTGTTCTTTCTGGAGGAGGGCCAGTGTGCCACACTTTAATTGAAGTGTGTTTTGTGCTATCTGTCCAGCGCATCACATCACATCGGGCTGGCCATGGCTGCTATTCTATTGTTGGGCTATCAGACAGGCTGTCAGGGGGTCCTCTACCTCCCCTCTCCTCTCTCTCTCTCTCTCTCTCTCTCTTTCTCTCTCCTCTTCTTTCTTGGCTCACTGCCTTTTTGTGTTCACAATACCAGGAATAAAGATCACAGACAGACAGAATCAAATCCAGCCAGTCTCCACTTGACAGCATTTACAATTTCAACAAAAGGCCCTGGACCAGTCCTATCAGTGTATTCTGGTGTACTCTGGTAACCCTCTTAAGTCCATATACAGTACCATATGAGCCTATAGTGAATTACTAAGTAAAGCATTAATCATCATCATCACATCAAGGTCATTTCCCATCAGAGAGCTGCTTTTCCCAAGCTATAACAAGGTTTTATGGATCTACCTAGCTTCTTCCTCGTCTTGCCCCCTGCTTTGTGTGTAGCCTATAAGCATAGTTCCATCTCCACAATGTGTGTTATCTGTCGCCGATCTCTCTCCCCTCTAAAATTTGAGACCATTCAGAGAGAGAAGGAGAAGGAGGTGCAGCCTTTCTCTTTGTGAAGGATCCTCTGTCCAGAAAGCAGGCAGTGGATCGATGAGCCAGACGATGGCCCTGCTGCTATTGTTAAGGCCAGACTAGCTCTCTCTCTCTATCCCTCTCTCCTCTTTTCTCTGTTCTGTTTATCTCTGGCACATCCCTCTGTCTCTCCCTTCCTCTTTCACTGGCAACTTGCTCTTAATTAAACATGCCGCAAAGCTATTAATTGTCAACAAGATTCAATTTGTTCCCTGGGCAGCGCCGTGAATGGGCCTCTCCGCCCAGAACAAAGGGCTCCCAATAGCCATGTCAGGACTGAACAAAGACCCTGGAACATCACTATACACCTATCTACTATACAATGCACTGAGCTGGGCCAAGCTGAGACAGGACCAGACAGAGGTGTTATTCAATGTTACTCACTGGGTCCCAATGAGGTGCTTTGGATAGGTAGAGAGAGAATCAGGCTTGTGTATCAAAGCAGCCGGTGCGGTTTTGTAAGATTACATTTGGGCAGAAACAAAGCATTTACTCAGAATGTTGTGGGTACACCTTCACACCTGTCACAATGCCGTCACCTGCTCTGCTTAACAACTATTCAATAAAATATTTGAAATTGGCCTAGTTTTTAATCCTGTTGTGTTTCTGTTCTTTGTATTGCTAAAAACACTTTTGACAAATGGTGTCAATTTTAAATAAATAAGTCAATGACTGCTGAGATGAATTTAGGAGTGAGCAGCTGCCAAGGAGTAATATCATTCATGGCCATGCATCACCGTTACTGGAGACCGGGTGCTCCAGCACTCAGGCAGAACCCACAGCCAGGTGCCAGCACATCAATCCCCCCAGTCACCAGACCCCTTCCAGCTCCCACCCTCCCAGTGGCCCAGACCCATTCCAGCCATCACACACTAGCCCCTCCTCTCAGACCCAGATTCATTGCAGTCCACCCTCCCAGACCCAGACCCAGTCCAGTCCACCCCTCCACCTCCCTCCCAGTGTAGTCTGCCCATCACACCAAATCTAGAGTCAAAGCCCAGTAGCCCAGTCTTTAAACCCTCAGCTCCAGCTCCAGTTGCCCAGAACAGCCAACAGCCACAGTCATGTGGTAGCCTGTCAATGGCACCAGTATGGCACCAAACAGTTTGGCACCGTCTGAAACTGCTAATGAACCAACCCATCCAGTAGTAAACCTACCAACACAACCATAACCTAACCCCAGACCAAGGGTCTGTTCAGAACCACTGTTATGTTAGTCCAGCTTTAAGGCCCTGCTGTTCTGTCTGTCTGTCTGTCTGTCTGTCTGTCTGTCTGTCTGTCTGTCTGTCTGTCTGTCTGTCTGTCTGTCTGTCGGTTTATGTCTGTGTCTGTTTATGTCTGTCTCTGTCTGTTTGTCTGTCTCTGGCTGTCTCTCTCTCTGTCAGTCTCTGCCTGTCTGTCTGTCTCTGTCTGTCTGTCTCTGTCTGTCTGTTTCTGCCTATCTCTGTCTGTCTGTCTGTCTGTCTGTCTGTCTGTCTGTCTGTCTGTCTGTCTGTCTGTCTGTCTGTCTGTCTGTCTGTCTGTCTGTCTGTCTGTCTGTCTGTCTGTATCCGTCTCTGTCTCTGTCTGTCTGTCTCTGTCGGTCTGTCTCTGTCTGTCTCTCTGTCTCTGTCTCTCTGTCTGTCTGTCTCTGTATGTCTGTCTCTGTATGTCTGTCTGTCTGTCTCTCTCTCTCTCTCTCTCTCTCTCTCTCTCTCTCTCTCTCTGTCTCTCTCTCTGTATGTCTGTCTGTATGTCTCTGTCTCTGTCTGTTTGTCTCTGTCTGTCTGTCTCTGTCTCTCTCTCTGTATGTCTGTCTGTATGTCTCTGTCTCTGTCTGTTTGTCTCTGTCTGTCTGTCTGTCTGTCTGTCTCTGTCTGTCGGTGTCTGTATGTCTGTCGGTCTCTGTTTCTGTCTGTCTCTGCCTGTCTCTGTCTGTCGATCTCTGTCTATCGATCTCTGTCTCTGAATGTCTGCCTATTTCTGTTGGTCTCTGTCTGTCTGTCTGTCTGTCTG